>NW_027199877.1:0-17500 GCF_038502225.1 Cherax quadricarinatus | reverse complement strand
GTGTATAATTGACAACCAGCACGGTTTCAGGGAAGGAAAATCCTGTGTCACAAACCTACTAGAGTTTTATGACAAGGTGACAGAAGTAAGACAAGAGAGAGAGGGGTGGATCGACTGCATTTTTTTGGACTGCAAGAAGGCCTTCGACACAGTTCCTCACAAGAGGTTACTGCAAAAGCTAGAGGATCAGGCACACATAACAGGAAAGGCACTGCAATGGATCAGAGAATACCTGACAGGGAGGCAACAACGAGTCATGGTACGTGACGAGGTGTCAGAGTGGGCGCCTGTGACAAGCGGGGTTCCACAGGGGTCAGTCCTAGGACCTGTGCTGTTCTTGGTATATGTGAACGACATAACGGAAGGGATAGACTCAGAAGTGTCCTTGTTTGCAGATGATGTGAAGTTAATGAGAAGAATCAAATCGGATGAGGATCAGGCAGGACTACAAAGAGACCTGGACAGGCTACAAGCCTGGTCCAGCAACTGGCTCCTTGAGTTTAACCCTGCCAAATGCAAAGTCATGAAGATTGGGGAAGGGCAAAGAAGACCGCAGACACAATATAGTTTAGATGGCCAAAGACTGCAAACCTCACTCAAGGAAAAAGATCTGGGGGTGAGTATAACACCGAGCATATCTCCTGAGGCGCACATCAATCAGATAACTGCTGCAGCATACGGGCGCCTGGCAAACCTACGGATAGCGTTCCGATACCTCAGTAAGGATTCGTTCAAGACTCTGTATACCATTTACGTCAGGCCCATACTGGAGTATGCAGCACCAGTTTGGAATCCACACCTAGTCAAGCACGTCAAGAAATTAGAGAAAGTGCAAAGGTTTGCAACAAGACTAGTCCCAGAGCTACGGGGATTGTCCTACGAAGAAAGGTTGAGGGAAATCGGCCTGACGACACTGGAGGACAGGAGGGTCAGGGGAGACATGATAACGACATATAAAATACTGCGCGGAATAGACAAGGTGGACAAAGACGGGATGTTCCAGAGATGGGACACAGACACAAGAGGTCACAATTGGAAGTTGAAGACTCAGATGAATCAAAGGGATGTTAGGAAGTATTTCTTCAGTCATAGAGTAGTCAGGCCGTGGAATAGCCTAGAAAGTGACGTAGTGGAGGCGGGAACCATACATAGTTTTAAGGCGAGGTATGATAAAGCTCATGGGGCAGGGAGAGAGAGGACCTAGTAGCAATCAGCGAAGAGGCGGGGCTAGGAGCTATGACTCGATCCCTGCAACCACATATAGGTGAGTATATATAGGTGAGTACACACACACACACACACAAACTGTTACCTCAGTCACAAACAAGGGAACTGTAGGGAACGAAAGAGTGAAACTGTATGCAGAGGCCCTATCAGACCATCGTGGAGCCCAAGAAAAAAAAAGAGGATCACATCAGGAACAATCGCGGGGACTGCAGAAAATGAAAGAGCTAAGATATATGTAGAGGCCTAACAGATCACAGCAGTGCCCAGGGAAAGCAGAGAAGGAAAAATGACAGACCACTGGGAGCCAAGGACAACAGATAGTGAAGAAATTGAAGAAAGGAAAGCTGCAATGGAGGCAACTAAATCGAATCAGGGGATACAAGGGATATGCAGTGGGAGAATGAAAGGGAGAGATCAGTCTTCCAGAAGGTGTATCTCGACCACGACAGAACACGAGAAGAAATGCAGGAACTGAAAGAGAAGGTACAAAGACGAAGGGAGGGAAGAGAGGTGAAAATGGAGATGGACAGGAGAACCCAGACTCAGGAGGAAGATCAAATACAGCCTCCCTCACAACCACCTTCAAAAGCCCCCAACCAGGACAACCCCAATGCAGCCAAACATTCTAACCCAAAACACACATGCCAAATCCAATGCCCCCACCCACCTCATTACAAACTCCACCTTCACAGCAACCACCCATAATTCCTTATCAGGTCTCTCACTTCCCCAACCCTAGCGTACCCACCAGACCACAGTTTTAGAAAAGTTGAAGGTGTGGTATACAAATGCAGACGGAATAACAAATAAATGTGAGGAGTGGCATGGAAGAATCATGGAGACATCCCCAGACATAACAGCACTCACAAAAACGAAACTCACCAGGATAACAAATGCAATCTTTCCACCCGGATATCAAATCCTCAGGAAAGATAGAGGGAGCAGAGGGGGAGGAGGAGTTGCACTGCTCATTAAAAACAGGTGGGGATTTGAGGAAATGGAAGGAATGGATGGAATGGGCGAAAGGGACTACATAGTAGGAGCAATCCAGTCTGAGGGCCATAAGGTGGTAATTGAAGTAATGTACAACCCGCCACAGAACTGCAGGAGGCCAAGAGAAGAATATGACGAGAGCAACAGAGCAATGATAGACACACTAGCTGAGGTGGCCAGAACAGCTCACATGGGGAGAGCAAAGTTACTAGTTATGGGTGATTTCATTCACAAGGAGATTGACTAGGAAAAGTTGGTGCCCCATTGGGGTCCCGAAACATGGAAAGCCAAGATGATGGACGTGGTACTGGAAAACTTCATGGATCAGCATGTAAGAGACACTACCAGAGAGAGAGGTGAGGATGATCCAGCAAGACTGGACCTAGTATTCACCTTGAGTAGTTTGGACATAGAGGATATCTCATACAAAAGGCCCCTTGGACCTAGTGATCATGTGGTTCTGTGCTTTGATTGCATAGTTGAGCTACAAGTGGAGAGGGTAGCAGGAATAGGACGGGAAAAACCAAACTACAAAAAGAGAGACTACACAGGCATGAGGAACTTCCTGCAAGACGTTCAGTGGGAGAGAGAATTGGCAGGAAAAACCAATAAAGGAAATGATGGACTATGTGACAACAAAATGCAAGGAGGCAGAGGAGAGGTTTGTTCTCAAGGGAAACAGAAATAATGGGAAGACCAGAATGAGTCCATGGTTCACCCAAAGGTGTAGGGAGGCAAAAACTAAGTGCACTAGAGAATGGAAAAAGTACAGAAGACAAAGGACCCAGGAAAATAAAGAGATTAGCCAAAGAGCCAGAAACGAATATGCACAGATAAGAAGGGAGGCTCAGCGACAATACGAAAATGACATAGCATCGAAAGTCAAGTCTGACCCGAAGCTGTTGTATAGCCACATCAGGAGGAAAACAACAGTCAAGGACCAGGTAATCAGGCTGAGGAAGGAAGGTGGGGAGTTCACAAGAAACGACCAAGAGGTATGTGAGGAGCTCAACATGAGATTTAAAGAAGTATTTACAGTGGAGACAGGAAGGACTCCAGGAATTCAGAATAGGGAGGTACACCAACAAGTGCTGGATGAAATACACACAACAGAGGACGAAGTGAAGAAGCTGCTATGTGAAGCTGATACCTCAAAGACGGTTGGACCGGACAATATCTCTCCGTGGGTACTTGGAGAGGGAGCAGAGATGCTGTGTGTGCCACTAACAAAAATCTTCAACACAGCCATTGAAACTGGGCAACTACCTGAGGTATGGAAGATGGCAAATGTAGTCCCAATTTTTAAGAAAGGAGACAGACACGAGGCATTAAACTACAGACCTGTGTCACTGACGTGTATAGTATGCAAAGTCATGGAGAAGATCATCAGGAGGAGAGTGGTGGAGCACCTAGAAAGACACAAGCTTATAAACGACAACCAGCACGGTTTCAGGGAAGGAAAATCCTGTGTCACAAACCTACTGGAGTTTTATGACAAGGTAACAGAAGTAAGACACGAGAGAGAGGGGTGGATAGACTGCATTTTCTTGGACTGCAAGAAGGCCTTCGACACAGTTCCTCACAAGAGGTTAATGCAAAAGCTAGAGGATCAGGCACACATAACAGGAAAGGCACTGCAATGGATCAGAGAATATCTGACAGGGAGGCAACAACGAGTCATGGTACGTGACGAGGTGTCAGAGTGGGCGCCTGTGACGAGCGGGGTTCCACAGGGGTCAGTCCTAGGACCTGTGCTGTTTTTGGTATATGTGAATGACATAACGGAAGGGATAGACTCAGAAGTGTCCCTGTTTGCAGATGATGTGAAGTTAATGAGGAGAATTAAATCGGTCGAGGATCAGGCAGGACTACAAAGAGACCTGGACAGGCTGGAAGCCTGGTCCAGCAACTGGCTCCTTGAATTTAACCCTGCCAAATGCAAAGTCATGAAGATCGGGGAAGGGCAAAGAAGACCGCAGACAGAGTATAGTCTAGGTGGCCAAAGACTGCAAACCTCACTCAAGGAAAAAGATCTTGGGGTGAGTATAATACCGAGCACATCTCCTGAGGCGCACATCAATCAGATAACTGCTGCAGCATACGGGCGTCTGGCAAACCTAAGAATAGCGTTCCGATACCTCAGTAAGGAATCGTTCAAGACTCTGTACACCATATACGTCAGGCCCATATTGGAGTATGCAGCACCAGTTTGGAATCCACACCTGGTCAAGCACGTCAAGAAATTAGAGAAAGTGCAAAGGTTTGCAACAAGACTAGTCCCAGAGCTAAGGGGATTGTCCTACGAAGAAAGGTTAAGGAAAATCGGCCTGACGACACTGGAGGACAGGAGGGTCAGGGGAGACATGATAACGACATATAAAATACTGCGAGGAATTGACAAGGTGGACAAAGACAGGATGTTCCAGAGATGGGACACAGAAACAAGGGGTCACAATTGGAAGTTGAAGACTCAGATGAGTCAAAGGGATGTTAGGAAGTATTTCTTCAGTCATAGAGTTGTCAGGAAGTGGAATAGCCTAGAAAGTGACGTAGTGGAGGCAGGAACCATACATAGTTTTAAGACGAGGTTTGATAAAGCTCATGGAGCAGGGAGAGAGAGGACCTAGTAGCAATCAGTGAAGAGGCGGGGCCAGGAGCTATGACTCGACCCCTGCAACCACAATTAGGTGAGTACAATTAGGTGAGTACACACACACATACACACACACACACGCACACACAAACATACACACAAACACACACACAAACACACACACACACACTCGCCTCAAGAAATATTTGTTGGCTCGCTATTCAACTTACCGTTCAGACCCTAGCAAAACGTTCCAATATTTTATACTGTTCGTTTTATTCAGGTTTGTCTCCGGCAACATCAGCGAGAGAGAAAGAGAGAGAGAATGTAAGGGATTGAGATAGCGAGAAAGAACGAGAGAGAAAAAGTCAAAGAGATAGAAAGAGAGTGGTTGAGAGGGGAAATGAGAGAATGAGATAGAGAGAGAAAAAAAAGAACGAGAGAGAGAAAAAAAGTCAAAGAGAGTGGAGGAAAAAATGAGAGAGAAAATGTGAGAATGAGAATGAGAGAGGGAATGAGAGAGAGAAAGAACAAGAAAAAAGGGGTGAGAGTGACAGAGAGAGAGAGAGAGAGAGAGAGAGAGAGAGAGAGAGAGAGAGAGAGAGAGAGAGAGAGAGATAGATAGATAGATAGATAGATAGAGAGAGAGACAGAGAGAGAGACAGAGAGACAGACAGACAGACAGACAGAGACAGAGATAGATACAGAGAGAGAGACAGAGAGAGAGACAGAGAGAGAGAGACAGAGAGAGAGAAGGGACAGGTAGACAGAGAGGGCGAGAGAGGTAGAGTGGAAAGATAGAAGGGAAACTAAATATTTTTGTAGAGACATGCGATGACCAGGTTAACATTGTTTTGGTAGCACGCAACAACCAGAACCCAGAAATACAGTTTGATATTTGTCGTTTGCAACGTGAGCTCTGTGTATGATCGTGTGTATGTGTGCGTGTTTGTGTGTATGCATGAGTGTGTGATTGTATGTGGTTGTTTGTGGTTGTGTGTATGTGTATACATATTTGTATTTGTGTGTGCATACACACACACACACACACACACACACACACACACACATACATATATATATATGTATATATATATATATATATATATATATATATATATATATATATATATATATATATATATATATATATATATATATATATATATATATATATATCTGGGGGATTAGTGTGGAGTGTTATAGAGCACCTTGGCTTGTTGTAGTGTTTTGGAGTCTCAGGTTAAAGTGTTGAAAGAGGGGGTTCTACTTCTCCAAGAGGGAAATAGGAGGCTGAAAATTCGCCTAGATGGATTTGTGAGTGAGTGTGAGAAGGGAGGAGTCGGTCTGGAGAAAAAGTTTACCAGCAGTGAGTTGAAGAGTAGCAACTCCTTCAAGTGGAATGTGGTCTCTACTAAAGGCAGAGGTATCAAGATAAGGAAGCTTAATAGAGAAGATCTGAAGTTAGGAAATCGATTCTCTGTTCTCCAGGACGAGTGTATTTCAGTGGTTAGCGAGGTTAAGAGTACCACTAACTCCCCTGCTAATCAGCGTAAGAACATTCTGGCTGTGGGTGACTCACAGGTAATACATATGGACTGTGCTTTCTGTAACAGAGATAGAAGTGTTAGACAGAGAGTGTGCTTTCCAGGAGCTAGTGTTGATGAAATAGTCAACAGGTTGGATAATATCATGTCAGGTAATGGGAACAAGCCCATCATCTGTCTTAGTGCTGATGGAAGTAATGTCAGGAAGGGCAGGAGGCAAGAGCTGCTGGATAAATACAAGTCAACCATAGACATAATTAGGTCTAAGGAAGGGATCCCAATCATATATAACATCTTGCCTAGAAGGGGAGTGGGCAATGAATGGATGTCTAGGGGCAATTGGTGTAAATTGCTGGCTAGACAGGTACTGCAAGGAATTGGCAATCCCATTCATTGATAACTAGGACAAATTTTATGGCAAATGTCATATGTATGCAAGGAAAGGGGTACATATCTTAGGGGCCAGAGTGGCTGCATTAGCCAACTCAGTTGAGGGGGGCCCATTGCTGGCTTCTCTAGGACATTAAACTGATGGATCATAGAAGTATGGAGGTGTGTGGGAAACAATCAAGGGATATGGTTAATGGACAATATGCAAAATGATGTTGCAAGTAAAGGCTAGGCATATGATCAACAAACCAAGACAGACAGTGGAGGGCAGAGAGTGACTAAGTCCCTTAAGGTTTACTATACTAATAGTAGGAGTCTAAGAAATAAAATAAATGAGCTAAGATTACTTGCATGTAATATAGATATTATTGCTATAACGGAGACCTGGTTCAACTTAATAGAGAAATGCCTTCCGAATGCCATAAATGCTATAAATTATTCCACACAGATAGGGTCAACAGGAGGGGTGACTGAGTGGCGATTTATGTCAGAGATAATTTAAATTGTTGTGTTATACAAGATATAAGACTAGAAGCATCGAACACAGAATCTATTTGGCTACAGTTTCTCGAGGGTCGTGACAAATTAATTTTGGATGTGATTTATAGGCCCCCATATCTTGAGAGGGAGTAAAGTAAGCTGCTATGGGACGAAATTCAAAAGGCATCTAGATATGAAAATGTCATGTTATTGGGAGATTTTAACTTTAGACAAATTGATTGGAATGCTTTGACAGGAAATCTTGTGTGTAGTGACTTTCTTGATATGATTCAACATTGCTTTTTTAAAACAGTTTGTGACAGAACCAACTAGAGACAACAGTCTGCTTATCATGGCTCTTGCCAACAAGGAATCATTAATTAATCACTTAGTCTCAATATATCATAGAATTACTCAAATAACTGTAATCAAGGCTCCGTCCCAGACTTCCGCTGGCCTATTTCATGGGACAGAAATTTTCTGGGTGGGCTAAATTGGAACGACCTGACTATTGGTCAGTTAGGTGGTGTTGGTTGCCAATATGACTTTTTTCAGCAACACAGACAACTTATGTTCCAAGAAGGGAAATTAGATCAACCAAAAATGATCCCAAATGGATAAACAATAGATTAAAACATCTAATTGGTCAAAAGAGAAGCATATATAGGCGTATCGAAAGAGGGGAGGGGCAGTTAAGAAATCCTAAAAGAGATTGTGAGGCTAAATTTTCAAGGGATTCGAAGACTAACCAAAAGGTTTCTTTCAGGTATACAGAAGTAAGATTAGGGACAAGATTGGCAAACTCAAAAGTAACTCATTTCCTTATCACTGACAGTGAAAAGGAAATGTGTGAAATTTTTAACTCTTTTTTTCCTTTCAGCTTTTCCGCAGTAAGATAGTAGCAAAATTCAAAAAATAGTAAATTATGTAGAGCAGGACGATAATGAACTATGCAAGACTAGGGTAACTAGTGACATGGTCCTCAGACAAATAGAGAAATGAAAGCCGAACAAATCCCCTGGCTCTGATGAACTGTTTGCAAGGGTTTTAAAGGAATGTTAAGAGGAGCTTAGCAAACTTTTGGCTAATCTTTTCAACATATCACTACAAATTGGCATGGTGCCAGACAAGTGGAAAATGGCAAATGTAATACCTATTTACAAAGCAGGAGACAGGTCCTTTAACTTCAAACTATAGACCAATAACCATAACGACCATAGTGTTGAAATCTTATGGAATCAATAACTGCCTAGACAATTCGTAAATAAAAATTAAATAAATTAATCCATGTTAAGCGCTAAACCCAAGTGAGTCATTCAGCGCAAGACGTGTTGGAGGCTCGATCCTCCGTCTGGTGAGCGCCAGACAGACGCGCTTCCTATTTGTACTCGCCTAGATGTTCGTAGACAATTCGTAGCCATCTTGAAAGGAATAAACTGATTAATGAATCTCAGCACGGTTTTAAAAAGGGGCGTTCCTGCCTAACGAATTTACTAACTTTTTCACCGAAATATTTGAGGAGGTAGAACATGGTAATGAATATGATATTGTGAATATGGACTTCAGTATGGGTTTTCATAGACTTTTACGTTGCTGTGTTGTAGTGACGTGATGGTGAGGTGTTGCTGTGTTGTAGTGACGTGATGGTGAGGTGTTGCTGTGTTGTAGTGACGTGATGGTGAGGTGTTGCTGTGTTGTAGTGACGTGATGGTGAGGTGTTGCTGTGTTGTAGTGACGTGATGGTGAGGTGTTCCTGTGTTGTAGTGACGTGATGGTGTGGTGTTGCTGTGTTGTTGTGACGTGATGGTGAGGTGTTGCTGTGTTGTAGTGACGTGATGGTGAGGTGTTGCTGTGTTGTAGTGACGTGATGGTGAGGTGTTGCTGTGTTGTAGTGACGTGATGGTGAGGTGTTGCTGTGTTGTAGTGACGTGATGGTGAGGTGTTGCTGTGTTGTAGTGACGTGATGGTGAGGTGTTGCTGTAGTGACGTGATAGTGAGTGACGTGATGGTGAGGTGTTGCTGTGTTGTAGTGACGTGATGGTGAGGTGTTGCTGTGTTGTAGTGACGTGATGGTGAGGTGTTGCTGTGTTGTAGTGACGTGATGGTGAGGTGTTGCTGTGTTGTAGTGACGTGATGGTGAGGTGTTGCTGTGTTGTAGTGACGTGATGGTGAGGTGTTGCTGTGTTGTAGTGACGTGATGGTGAGGTGTTGCTGTGTTGTAGTGACGTGATGGTGAGGTGTTGCTGTGTTGTAGTGACGTGATGGTGAGGTGTTGCTGTGTTGTAGTGACGTGATGGTGAGGTGTTGCTTTGTTGTAGTGACGTGATGGTGAGGTGTTGCTTTGTTGTAGTGACGTGATGGTGAGGTGTTCATGTGTTGTAGTGACGTGGTGGTGAGGTTGACGTGATGGTGAGGTGTTGCTGTGTTGTAGTGACGTGATGGTGAGGTGTTGCTGTGTTGTAGTGACGTGTGGTGAGGTGTTGCTGTGTTGTAGTGACGTGATGGTGAGGTGTTGCTGTGTTGTAGTGACGTGATGGTGAGGTGTTGCTGTGTTGTAGTGACGTGATGGTGAGGTGTTGCTGTGTTGTAGTGACGTGATGGTGAGGTGTTGCTGTGTTGTAGTGACGTGATGGTGAGGTGTTGCTGTGTTGTAGTGACGTGATGGTGAGGTGTTGCTGTGTTGTAGTGACGTGATGGTGAGGTGTTGCTGTGTTGTAGTGACGTGATGGTGAGGTGTTGCTGTGTTGTAGTGACGTGATGGTGATCTGTTGCTGTGTGTGACGTGATCTGTTGCTGTGTGTGACGTGATGTGTTGCTGTGTTGTAGTGACGTGATGGTGAGGTGTTGCTGTGTTGTAGTGACGTGATGGTGAGGTGTTGTAGTGACGTGATGGTGAGGTGTTGCTGTAGTGACGTGATGGTGAGGTGTTGCTGTGTTGTAGTGACGTGATGGTGAGGTGTTGCTGTGTTGTAGTGACGTGATGGTGAGGTGTGAGTGACGTGATGATGAGGTGAGTGTGATGGTGAGGTGTTGCTGTGTTGTAGTGACGTGATGGTGAGGTGTTGCTGTTGTTGTAGTGACGTGATGGTGAGGTGTTGCTGTGTTGTAGTGACGTGATTGTGAGGTGTTGCTGTGTTGTAGTGACGTGATGGTGAGGTGTTGCTGTGTTGTAGTGACGTGATTGTTAGGTGTTTCTGTGTTGTAGTGACGTGATGGTGAGGTGTTGCTGTGTTGTAGTGACGTGATTGTGAGGTGTTGCTGTGTTGTAGTGACGTGATGGTGAGGTGTTGCTGTGTTGTAGTGACGTGATTGTGAGGTGTTGCTGTGTTGTAGTGACGTGATGGTGAGGTGTTTGCTGTGTTGTAGTGACGTGATGGTGAGGTGTTGCTGTGTTGTAGTGACGTGATGGTGAGGTGTTGCTGTGTTGTAGTGACGTGATGAGGTGTTGCTGTGTTGTAGTGACGTTATGGTGAGGTGTTGCTGTGTTGTAGTGACGTGATGTTGAGGTGTTGCTGTGTTGTAGTTAAGTGATGGTGAGGTGTTGCTGTGTTGTAGTGACGTGATGGTGAGGTGTTGCTGTGTTGTAGTGACGTGATGGTGAGGTGTTGCTGTGTTGTAGTGACGTGATGGTGAGGTGTTGCTGTGTTGTAGTGACGTGATGGTGAGGTGTTGCTGTGTTGTAGTGACGTGATGGTGAGGTGTTGCTGTGTTGTAGTGACGTGATGGTGAGGTGTTGCTGTGTTGTAGTGACGTGATGGTGAGGTGTTGCTGTGTTGTAGTGACGTGATGGTGAGGTGTTGCTGTGTTGTAGTGACGTGATGGTGAGGTGTTGCTGTGTTGTAGTGACGTGATGGTGAGGTGTTCCTGTGTTGTAGTGACGTGATGGTGAGGTGTTGCTGTGTTGTAGTGACGTGATGGTGAGGTGTTGCTGTGTTGTAGTGGCGTGGTGGTGAGGTGTTGCTGATGTTGTAGTGACGTGATGGTGAGGTGTTGCTGATGTTGTAGTGACGTGATGGTGAGGTGTTGCTGTGTTGTAGTGACGTGATGGTGAGGTGTTGCTTTGTTGTAGTGACGTGATGGTGAGGTGTTGCTGTGTTGTAGTGACGTGATGGTGAGGTGTTGCTGTGTTGTAGTGACGTGATGGTGAGGTGTTGCTGTGTTGTAGTGACGTAGGTGAGGTGTTGCTGTGTTGTAGTGACGTGATGGTGAGGTGTTGCTTGTGTTGTAGTGACGTGATGGTGAGGTGTTGCTGTGTTGTAGTGACGTGATGGTGAGGTGTTGCTGTGTTGTAGTGACGTGATGTTGTGGTGTTGCTGTGTTGTAGTGACGTGATGGTGAGGTGTTGCTGTGTTGTAGTGACGTGATGGTGAGGTGTTGCTGTGTTGTAGTGACGTGATGGTGAGGTGTTACTGTGTTGTAGTGACGTGATGGTGAGGTGTTGCTGTGTTGTAGTGACGTGATGAGTGAGGTGTTGTTGCTGTGTTGTAGTGACTGATGTGAGGTGTTGCTGTGTTGTAGTGACGTGATGGTGAGGTGTTGCTGTGTTGTAGTGACGTGATGGTGAGGTGTTGCTGTGTTGTAGTGACGTGATGGTGAGGTGTTGCTGTGTTGTAGTGACGTGATGGTGAGGTGTTGCTGTGTTGTAGTGACGTGATGGTGAGGTGTTGCTGTGTTGTAGTGACGTGATGGTGAGGTGTTGCTGTGTTGTAGTGACGTGATGGTGAGGTGTTGCTGTGTTGTAGTGACGTGATGGTGAGGTGTTGCTGTAGTTGTAGGTGACGTGATGGTGAGGTGTTGCTGTGTTGTAGTGACGTGATGGTGAGGTGTTGCTGTGTTGTAGTGACGTGATGGTGAGGTGTTGCTGTGTTGTAGTGACGTGATGGTGAGGTGTTGCTGTGTTGTAGTGACGTGATGGTGAGGTGTTGCTGTGTTGTAGTGACGTGATGGTGAGGTGTTGCTGTGTTGTAGTGACGTGATGGTGAGGTGTTGCCGTGTTGTAGTGACGTGATGGTGAGGTGTTGCTGTGTTGTAGTGACGTGATGGTGAGGTGTTGCTGTAGTGTTGTGTTGTAGTGACGTGATGGTGAGGTGTAGCTGTGTTGTAGTGACGTGATGGTGAGGTGTTGCTGTGTTGTAGTGACGTGATGGTGAGGTGTTGCTGTGTTGTAGTGACGTGATGGTGATGTGTTGCTGTGATGTAGTGACTTGATGGTGATGTGTTGCTGTGTTGTAGTGACGTGATGACGTGAGAGGTGTTGTGTTGCTGTTGTTTGTTGTAGTGACGTGATGGTGAGGTGTTGCTGTGTTGTAGTGACGTGATGTTGAGGTGTTGCTGTGTTGTAGTGACGTGATGGTGAGGTGTTGCTGTGTTGTAGTGACGTGATGGTGAGGTGTTGCTTGTGTAGTGTGATGGTGACTGTGATGGTGAGGTGTTGCTGTGTTGTAGTGACGTGATGGTGAGGTGTTGCTGTGTTGTAGTGACGTGATGGTGAGGTGTTGAGTGACGTGATGGTGAGGTGTTGCTGTGTTGTAGTGACGTGATGGTGAGGTGTTGCTGTGTTGTAGTGACGTGATGGTGAGGTGTTGCTGTGTTGTAGTGACGTGATGGTGAGGTGTTGCTGTGTTGTAGTGACGTGATGGTGAGGTGTTGCTGTTGTAGTGTGATGGTGACTGTGTTGTAGTGGTGATGGTGTGTTGCTGTGTTGTAGTGACGTGATGGTGAGGTGTTGCTGTGTTGTAGTGACGTGATGGTGAGGTGTTGCTGTGTTGTAGTGACGTGATGGTGAGGTGTTGCTGTGTTGTAGTGACGTGATGGTGAGGTGTTGCTGTGTTGTAGTGACGTGATGGTGAGGTGTTGCTGTGTTGTAGTGACGTGATGGTGAGGTGTTCCTGTGTTGTAGTGACGTGATGGTGAGGTGTTGCTGTGTTGTAGTGACGTGATGGTGAGGTGTTGCTGTGTTGTAGTGACGTGATGTTGAGGGGTTGCTGGGTTGTAGTGACGTGATGGTGAGGTGTTGCTGTGTTGTAGTGACGTGATGGTGAGGGGTTGCTGTTTTGTAGTGACGTGATGGTGAGGTGTTGCTGTGTTGTAGTGACGTGATGGTGAGGTGTTGCTGTGTTGTAGTGACGTGATGGTGAGGTGTTGCTGTGTTGTACTGACGTGATGATGAGGTGTGTTGCTGTGTTGTAGTGACGTGATGGTGAGGTGTTGCTGTGTTGTAGTGACGTGACTGTGTTGTAGTGACGTGATGGTGTTGCTGTAGTGACGTGTGGTGTAGTGACGTGATGGTGAGGTGTTGCTGTGTTGTAGTGACTGATGGTTGTAGTGACGTGATGGTGAGGTGTTGAGGTGTTGCTGTGTTGTAGTGACGTGATGGTGAGGTGTTGCTGTGTTGTAGTGACGTGATGGTGAGGTGTTGCTGTGTTGTAGTGACGTGATGGTGAGGTGTTGCTGTGTTGTAGTGACGTGATGGTGAGGTGTTGCTTGTTGTAGTGACTGATGTGAGGTGTTGCTGTGTTGTAGTGACGTGATGGTGAGGTGTTCCTGTGTTGTAGTGACGTGATGGTGAGGTGTTCCTGTGTTGTAGTGACGTGAGGAGAGGTGTTGCTGTGTTGTAGTGACGTGATGGTGAGGTGTTTGTAGTTACTGTGTTGTAGTGACGTGATTGTGACGTGTTGCTGTGTTGTAGTGACGTGATGGTGAGGTGTTGCTGTGTTGTAGTGACGTGATGGTGAGGTGTTCCTGTGTTGTAGTGACGTGATGGTGAGGTGTTCCTGTGTTGTAGTGACGTGATGAGAGGTGTTGCTGTGTTGTAGTGACGTGATGGTGAGGTGTTGCTGAGTTGTAGTGACGTGATGGTGAGGTGTTGCTGTGTTGTAGTGACGTGATGGTGAGGTGTTGCTGTGTTGTAGTGACGTGATGGTGAGGTGTTGCTGTGTTGTAGTGACGTGATGGTGAGGTGTTGCTGTGTTGTAGTGACGTGATGGTGAGGTGTTGCTGTGTTGTAGTGACGTGATGGTGAGGTGTTGCTGTGTTGTAGTGACGTGATGGTGAGGTGTTGCTGTGTTGTAGTGACGTGATGGTGAGGTGTTGCTGTGTTGTAGTGACGTGATGGTGAGGTGTTGCTGTGTTGTAGTGACGTGATGGTGAGGTGTTGCTGTGTTGTAGTGACGTGATGGTGAGGTGTTGCTGTGTTGTAGTGACGTGATGGTGAGGTGTTGCTGTGTTGTAGTGACGTGATGGTGAGGTGTTGCTGTGTTGTAGTGACGTGATGGTGAGGTGTTGCTGTGTTGTAGTGACGTGATGGTGAGGTGTTGCTGTGTTGTAGTGACGTGATGGTGAGGTGTTGCTGTGTGATGACGTGATGGTGAGGTGTTGCTGTGTTGTAGTGACGTGATGGTGAGGTGTTGCTGTGTTGTAGTGACGTGATGGTGAGGTGTTGCTGTGTTGTAGTGACGTGATGGTGAGGTGTTGCTGTGTTGTAGTGACGTGATGGTGAGGTGTTGCTGTGTTGTAGTGACGTGATGGTGAGGTGTTGCTGTGTTGTAGTGACGTGATGGTGAGGTGTTGCTGTGTTGTAGTGACGTGATGGTGAGGTGTAGCTGTGTTGTAGTGACGTGATGGTGAGCTGTTGCTGTGTTGTAGTGACGTGATGGTGAGGTGTTGCTGTGTTGTAGTGACGTGATGGTGAGGTGTTGCTGTGTTGTAGTGACGTGATGGTGAGGTGTTGCTGTGTTGTAGTGACGTGATGGTGAGGTGTTGCTGTGTTGTAGTGACGTGATGGTGAGGTGTTGCTGTGTTGTAGTGACGTGATGCTGAGGTGTTCCTGTGTTGTAGTGACGTGATGGTGAGGTGTTGCTCCGTGATGGTGAGGTGTTGCTGTGTTGTAGTGACGTGATGGTGAGGTGTTGCTGTGTTGTAGTGACGTGATGGTGAGGTGTTGCTGTGTTGTAGTGACGTGATGGTGAGGTGTTGCGTGATGGTGAGGTGTTGCTGTGTTGTAGTGACGTGATGGTGAGGTGTTGCTGTGTTGTAGTGACGTGATGGTGAGGTGTTGCTGTGTTGTAGTGACGTGATGGTGAGGTGTTGCTGTGTTGTAGTGACGTGATGGTGAGGTGTTGCTGTGTTGTAGTGACGTGATGGTGAGGTGTTGCTGTGTTGTAGTGACGTGATGGTGAGGTGTTGCTGTGGTGTAGTGACGTGATGGTGAGGTGTTGCTGTGTTGTAGTGACGTGATGGTGAGGTGTTGCTGTGTTGTAGTGACGTGATGGTGAGGTGTCAGTAATGCACATTCCTCCCTATACTCACTAAAATTCTAATAAAATCCTCTCCATACCCATCTCCTTGAATCCACATAGATTAATATTATACTCACAACTCATAACTCACAACATTTCACAACAACTAATCATCTCACTATCCAAGTATTGCGTCTTGTTTCTACAACGTCCAAATCCCAGCTATTAGGAGGATCACCCTCTAATCTTTTCCAATTTTTCTTAACTTTTCACTTCTATAATTTCTTTTAAAATATTCACACATTATCTTTATTTTCAGCAAAATCCCTATATTTCATTAAATTTCTAATGCAACTCTCCTCATACCCGCTCTCCATCTCGCCCACATTTCTTTCAATCCACTTAGCCACCTCCAAACACACCTCTTCAGAACACACACACACGCAAATCACATTTCACATCCACAAATCCATCTCATCACCCATCTCAAATCCACTAAAATCACTGAAAAAAATCATTTTTGTACACACTATAACCATGATGTTCTCCAAATTTTATGACCACCTAAGACACACACACACACACACACACACACACACACACACACACACACACACACACAGACACCACACTTCACTTTGAACACCTTCAAAACACTCGCATACATCATTTGAAGATCACCTTTTCTCAATAACTCTTAAGAAATATTCTCTCATCAACAACCTTTATCAAGTCACTACAGAACAACCCTAGATTATTTTTAACCCCATCAAAACACTCTCGTAAATCATTTGAACACTCACAAAAACACCTTTAAACATTTCCAAACAACACTGAAACACTTCCCAATTACATAAGAACATTTCCAAGACATCATTGGAACACTTCCAAAATATCATTTTGAATGCTCCCAAATAACATTTGACATCTCTAATTCATCTACACTTACACATTTCATTAACTGAAATTACAACTCATCAACCAAACTACTCCCTCATTTTCCAGATTTTACAACATTATCACAAAAAACTAGCTCATACACTTATGACGTGAGACATTTACCAAAACTAACACACACACACACACACACACACCACTTTACTTTGAACAACACCAAAAACACCATCAATCACCTTTGAATACTCCAAAACATCATTTGATCACCTTCAAAACACTCTCATACAGAACCTTTGAATAGTCTCAAATATTGTTTGAATGCTACCAAAACACCACTGAATAGTACCAAAACACCACTGAATACTACCAAAACACCACTGAATACTACCAAAACACCACTGAATACTACCAAAACACCACTGAATTCTACCAAAACACCACTGAATACTACCAAAACACCACTGAATACTACCAAAACACCACTGAATACTACCAAAACACAACTGAATACTACCGAAACACCACTAAATACTACCAAAACACTACTAAATACTACCAAAACACCACTGAATACTACCAAAACACCACTGAATACTACCAAAACACCACTGAATACTACCAAAACACCGCTGAATACTACCATAACAACACTGAATACTGCCAAAGCACCACTGAATACTACCGAAACACCACTGAATACTGCCAAAACACCACTGAATACTGCCAAAACAACATTGGAACATTTCCAAACAACATTGGAATACCTCTAAAACATCATTTTTGAATACTCCAGGTGTTCCCAGTCGATCTTCCTGTGGCTGAAATCACCCATAACGTGCTTGACCAAGTGTGGATCAAGCACATCAAGAAATTAGAGAAAGTACAAAGGTTTGCAACAAGACTAATCCCAGAGCTAAGGGGATTGTCCTACAAATTAAGGTTAAGGGAAATCGGCCTAACGACACTGGAAGACAGGAAGGTTAAGGGAGACATGATAACGACATATAAAATACTGTGTGTGTGTGTGTGTGTGTGTGTGTGTGTGTGTGTGCGCGATCACCTAATTGTACTCACCTAATTGTGGTTGCAGGGGTCGAGACCCAGCTCCTGGTCCCGCCTCTTCACTGATCGCTACT
>NW_027199876.1:0-27069 GCF_038502225.1 Cherax quadricarinatus | reverse complement strand
TCTTCACTCCTAAAAGATGGTATACCTCCCTGACCAGTGCATGAAATTACTGCCTCTGTTTCTTCCTTAACATTTAAAAGTTCCTCAAAATATTCTCGCCATCTACCCAATACCTCCATCTCCCCATCTACTAACTCCCCTACTCTGTTTTTAACTGACAAATCCATATTTTCCCTAGGCTTTCTTAACTTGTTTAACTCACTCCAAAAATTTTTCTTATTTTCATTAAAATTTCTTGACAGTGCCTCTCCCACTCTATTATCTGCTCTCCTTTTGCACTCTCTCACCACTCTCTTTACCTTTCTTTTACTCTCCATATACTCTGCTCTTCTTATAACACTTCTGCTTTGTAAAAACCTCTCATAAGCTACCTTTTTCTCTTTTATCACACCCTTTTCTTCATCATTCCACCAATCACTCCTCTTTCCTCCTGCCCCCACCCTCCTATAACCACAAACTTCTGCCCCACATTCTAATACTGCATTTTTAAAACTATTCCAACCCTCTTCAACCCCCCCACTACTCATCTTTGCACTGGCCCACCTTTCTGCCAATAGTCGCTTATATCTCACCCGAACTTCCTCCTCCCATAGTTTATACACTTTCACCTATATATATATATATATATATATATATATATATATATATATATATATATATATATATATATATATATATATATATATATATATATATATATATATATATGTGTGTGTGTGTGTGTGTGTGTGTGTGTGTGGTTACAATAATATATGTATATTATTGTAACCACGGACGAGTGTTATTGATCAGTAACAACACTGCACTAGCCAGTGATTCGAACACATGTTGTAGTGGCTGCCATTGTGAGGGGAGAGGGAGGAGAATTTATTGTTTGGAAGGGGAAACACCATAAGAACATTAGAAAGAAGGAACACTGCAACAGGCCTACTGACCCATGCGGAGCAGGTCTATGTCCCCCCCCCCCGGATTAGCCCAATGACCCACACAGTCTAGTCACCTCCACTCAAGGATGGAGCACTGCAACAGACCCAGCAGCACTAGCTAGTCAGGTCCAAGTCACACCTACCCACACCCACTCATGTATTTATCTAACCTATTTTTAAAACTACACAACGTTTTAGCCTCAATAACTGTACTCGGGAGTTTGTTCCACTTATCCACAACTCTATTACCAAACCAGTGTTTTCCTAGAAGGACTTCAGGTATCAAAGCACTCTCTGGCGTTACTTCCCTTCTTTGTCTTTTACTGCTACTAGGGCCAGTTTGAGAGTCACTGGACCCCTGTCACTCAAGAAATCTGTCCAGAGAGATCTGTTTCTGGCATCTCTGTAAGATTTGCCTAAAATGGAACAAGTCATTGTCAATGAACATGTTGCAGACATGGCTTGCAACAGTTTTGTTAGGGTGATAATTCTCTGCAAAACGTTGCACCTTACTCCACTCTGCAGCAATATCCTCAGCTGCAGTCTGTTGCTGTTCCAGTTGAAGTGTTGCAGCTCTTCAGTCGTTAGCTCTTCCCTGTGGTCTTCCACGTCCTGGCCACTCACATCCAACCCCGTGGACTTCCCCAGTGGCACAATAGATTCCACAATAGGCGTAGGGTCGTGAGTATCAGCCTCAAACCCCTCAAAATCCTTCTTTTGGACACATTCTGTCCACAATTTTCTCCATGTAGAGTTCAAAGTTCTGGAAGTTACTCCCTGCCAAGCCCTATCTTTAAAGGTTATGAAAGTTAAGACACATGTGCAACATCTGAATATCTTTATTGTAGTAGACGTTTCGCCATCCAGTGGCTTTATCAATACAGATTCTAGGACATAATAGGAAGACAGTAGAACTATATACAAAAGATGAGGTAATCAGTCCCTCGGCCTTGGAGTTAGTGTTCACAGCATCGTGGTGGAGGAGAATCTGGAGCAAAGGCAAGAAGGCTGGCGGTTATATAGGCGCCAGTGGATAGGGACGGGCAGCAGACGGGGGCATAGTCACTGGTAGGCGGAATTCCCCAGTGGAAGTAGGTCCTTCCCAAAGAGATGGGTTAGTTACAGCAGCCGTGAAGAAGGTCTTGTAGTTGTCCTCTGAACCAAGATTCCATGATGTTGCAGTGTCTGACAAGTTGTGCAAGAAACGTATAAAATACCGATATATATATATATATATATATATATATATATATATATATATATATATATATATATATATATATATATATATATATATATATATATATATATATATATATATATATATATATATATAGGGAGGTACCACCTCTAGAACTGTCCTAGGGACCCTCATCCTCAGAGAAAAGAATAAACTTGCTTCAGGGAAAACTCAAGGTTCTCCCTGAAGCTGTTTGAGAATTTTCTCCTACCACCCCCTATATTTCAAGTATGTTTTATTTAAAGACAAAATACATTGGCCAAACATTCACAAAAATACAACAGAAAGTAAAACAACATAGGTAACTCAGAGCTACATCTCGAATACTTCGTCCAGCTCCCCTGCGGTGGGCCGCGTGCCCAGAATGCTGCAGGCATTTCCTCTCTGGATCGCAACACTGAGTCTCTGAAAGAGGAAGCTGGTCGCCCTGTGGTCCTTGGTTTCTATGATGAGCTTTTCACCCAGCTCTTTGAGGAACTTTAGAGCACACTTGCCCCATGCTCCAAGGGTCTCCGACCCTATTGGAATGAAGTTATAGCAAGGGGGAAGGTCTTCATATTTTCGGATCTTCTGGGTCTCCCTGTGGCTGGCAGCTCCACCCCCTTCCACTACGGAGTATGGCAAGTAGGTGTCTGCCAATGTGGCAGCACAGGTGTAGTCCCAGGCAATCTGCTTTCCATCCTTCCAGGGTAGCATAGTGGCTCCATCAGGACGCTTTTGACTTCCATCAGACCTCTGTACTTGGGGTTCCCGTTGAGCTGGGCAACGGGCTGTGGCGAGGCTTCTCTTTATGATGTCATTGACCTCCTCATGTCTGGCATACTTCCCTTCTGCTGTGTGACACACGAGACCATGAAGTCCGAATTGATCAGCTGTCGCCCTGCCGCAAATACACCTATGTTCGGTGAGGATGGGGGCGGCTAGGCGAAGAGCAACACCAATCCGAATGGCCTGTGGGTCGAGACGGGTGCCCAGGGAGGAATTGGGAACAGCTAACAGGAAATCTCCTGAGTGTGGTGCCTTCACTGCCAGGAGACGAGCTTTGTCCTTTCCTGAAGCATTGGAGAGCATTGTGTTGGCGATTTTTTCCATGATCGGTTTGTCCCAGTGGGACTGTTTGTGCTGTTTGGGAGGAGCTGGTCTACTGGAGGAGTCTGTAAGGGTGTCCCACCGAATCGCTGCTTCAGTAAACCTGGGGTCTTGAGCTCCTACCACGTCTCTCAAGCGTTCGGGAACTATCTTCTTGACTAATGCACTGGAAGCCAAACACGAAGACAGAAAAGCAGGTAAAGCAACATGCGTTGCTTTGCGCACCCCTATACCTCCCAGTCGCACTGGGAGGGTTGCCTGATCCCATTGCTCATCCTCTAGTGACAGGTTCAGTGCCTTCTTAAAAGTTGATCTCAGGTGTGCGTCATATTCATCGAGTGTTGGGTTGTCAAAAGAGGGTGCACACCTCAAGAAGTAAGTGAGTCTTGGCATAGTAAGACACCTTGTGAGGAGATACAGAGCATCATGGGCATCAAGATCGCTTATTCTCTCCTCCATTCTCATCAGGTCATTCAATTTGTCCCTGAGGACAGTGTCGATGGCCTGGTGACCCAGCGGTGCTCCCAAGAGGGTACTGTTGGACGGAGTGGTAGTTGAGACTTCCGGGAGGATTCTTCGCACAGCATTGATTATTTCCTGGTTCGCTGTGATGATTTCACACTTGGAGGGATTGAGGATGAGTCCCAAGTCTTCTCCCTGTGTTTTCACCAGTTGTAGGTCCCCCACGAGGGACTCTTCAGTACCTGCCAGAGTGCCGTCATCCAGGTACCAGATATTGAGCTCACTGCGTAGGCTGGAAGTTAGTTCTCTTACTGCCAAGCAGAAGAGAAGTGGAGCGAGTGGGTCACCCTGCTGAACACCCTCTGATGATTGAATTTCATGTTCTCCAAACAAAAGAATTGAGGGTTTGCTGTAGCCGGCTGAAATGAAGGGAAAAAGACTGGGGAACCGATCCCGAACAGCTGGCAAAACAGCATCTCTCTTCACCATATTAAAGGCATTTCTAAAATCAAGTTTGACTATGGCCTTGTCTTCTGGTAGGTCCCTGATGTAGGCCCTTGCCGCATGAGCTGCAGCTTCACTGCCTTGAGAGACCCCAAAGCCCAGTTGGTGTGGCTGGAGTAAAGTGGCAGCTTCTAGGCGAATGTTTCTCACTGCTGCTTTGGCAACGAGACGGCGAAGAGTGTTTCCAACTGCAATGGGTCTGATTCCCCCATCCCTCTTCTTCAAAGCACATAGTGAGGCTCCAAAAAAGAAAGGTTTAATTTCTTCTGGGATTCGCCCAGCCAGGCAATTGTTGACGAAAGTTGTTAACTCGGTGAGAAGAATTGATGCAGATTCACCGAGTACTGGATTTACCATCTCTTTGAGGTGCTGAGGTCGAATTCCAGTGTAACCTCCTGCAGATCCTGCTGGAAATGACACGATCGCCTTATAGACTTCCGATTCTGGCAAAATTAATTGTTCAGTGATGGGGTCTTCCTCAGGGTTGTCGTTGATGGCTATGGTGTCCCTGGTTGGATGCTTGTCTCTTAGTGCTTGGGCCGTGGTCTCATCCTTGGGGGCTACAGTGTCGTCACTTGTAATTATTCTTATTGCTCCCACTGTGTTACCTTCTTCGATTTTTTTGCTAACCTGTGCGCAAATTTTCTCGTTTTCAGTGGGACTTTTCTTGGGTCTACCTCTTTGATTCCTGCGATGATGGGGCAGAGGGACACAATTATCCGTTCTTGGGTAGTTGCGCACTGCCTTGATAACTGACGTGGTTAGCAGTTTGCCTCGTCTTTCAGGAACTGCAAGACAGACATTGCCGAACAAGAGTAGGTTGCGCCATGCTTGGATGGTGCCTCGGGCTTCTAAGTTGGTGGAACCTCCATTCACCCGCTTAAGAAGGTCTGTGAATTTCCCTGCTGCATATGGGCGAGCCGCTTTAGGGATGTGGGATAGTGTACTGCTAGCAGTGGATTTGAATGCCAACAGAAGGTTATCGCAAGTGACGAGGTTGCCATTGGAATTGTCATCTGCCTGTGGAGGCTGTGGGCTGCTCTCTGCTGGGGGCATATGTGATCCTGCACACCCATTGTGTGCACGAATGCGGCCATCCCTGTTGCGTGCTCGAAACTCTCCACACACCTGACATGTGCCTCTTCTTTCATTGTTGGGTGCATTGTTTCCCTGGCTTTGTGGCTGGCTGGCTTCATCATCTGCCATACCTCAAACTGTGTGGTAAGCCCAGGCTGAAGGGAAAATGGCGCATGGCACATACCGCATGTGGTTCATGGTGGTGGTGGGGGGGAGGAGAGGGGTCTCCCGTCCTTGTGGTGGGCGGTGGAAGAAAGGGAGGAGTGGAAGATGTGTGATGAGGCGGAGTAGGGCACTCACTCCCTCCCAGGACAAGTCACTATACACCACAATGCTCTGTGCACATGTTACTATACACCACTATGCTCTGTGCACAGCCCCCACTATCAACGACACACCGCTATACACTACACATGCTATGCGCATACCATGCACATACTATGCACTGTACACTATAGACTATATACACTATACACACGGTGAACAAACACTCGTCGTGATGGGTACACAGGCTTGTGTGTTGTGCCCATGGCCCGGGAGAGCCATGCCCACGAGGGAGAGAGAGTAGGCCTTCTTGACTGAGTGAAGGGTGTCGCCAGAGTGAGACAGAGGCAAGTCTGGGCATTCTGAAGTGGCAAGGCCTATAAGTGGCAGCACCAGCATGGCGCGAAATGTGAACTAAGCTGGCAGACAGCATGGGCTGTCTGTGCAGACAGCACAGGCTGTCTACATACGCTCGGCCACCTACCGCGCATCGTCCCGACGCGACAATACTGGTGGTAAAAGAAACTCGGTCTCTCTCTCGTAGGAACAGGGCACAGAACACAAAATAAAAACATATATATACATATGGACATGGAAAAAAAAAACTTCCTACAGGGAGGGAAGAAAAAACATGTGGGGTGTGCTAAACATCATGGTCAGAGGCAGTGAGTGTCGATGGGCATCACTGCACGCCTTCCTGTGCCTGGACAGATACTGCAACACAGGAGACATTGCTGTGGCTGAGCTGTGACGTAACAGGGTACGGTCTCCTCTGGAACGATGAAGCAGTCATCATAGGAGTCACTGCAGGGTTTCACTCAACCTGGGGCACAACCTGCTGGTGCCCTAGAGTGAGGCATCGTCAATATTCTGCAACTGGGCAGGACTTCTTCTGGCAAGCGACTCAGAAGGACACTTCTCAACTGGTACTGTCACTGGGGTTGCCACTGCCGGAGAGCATGGAGTGAGTCGTGGCAGAGACGACTCGGCGAAACATCTGGGAGTCATAACATCATACACCAGACTGCACTGAGCGAGCTAGCAGTCAAAGTGACATCATCTTTCTTCACGAGGTCACTGAAGCTTGTGACAGGAGGCTGACACAGCGCCTGCCGACAGGGTTTAAACTGCGGCTTGACGAGTTTCATTCTCTCGGCAGTTGGAGTTATGGTTATAGCAGAGGTTAGTCTAAGCGTCCCCAGACTTGTTTCTCTAGATATAACTGCACTCTGATGGTCTTGAGGTGAAGTGAAACAAATCTCAATGGGAATCATAGCAGGTAAGATTCTGCAGAGCATCTATGAGCGGTGAGCAATAAGAGCTTTCTGTACAAGGGGCTCAGACACTCGGGCTGACTAATATCAGCTGTCAAACGCACTGGTCACACAGGGTGACAGGCAACACAGTGGTCTGGGCACAGACGTGTGGTCCACACAGCTGGGCTCAAGACCACACAGATCACACAGAAAACTGCACACACCCGCGGTACATGCGGTGCAACATGGCTTAAACTAGCAAATGATGCTTTTCTGTGCACAAAACTGACACTAAGCTATACACGAACATTTGAGAACACTGAGAAGAATTAATTAATACACGACATATGTCTTCTCTCAATCTTCTCAATAATACTGAAATAATTACTGAAACACTCGATGCGATATCATGTGATGTCAGGCGTGACATTGCGAGGTGACGTCAGCAGCACTGTGATGTCAGCAGACATCTCGACATGATGTCAGGCAGACATCGTGACGTCATGAAGTCGGGCAGCAGCATCGGTAACATCAATGTGATGCAGGCAGCAGACCACAGCATGTGGCCTGGCTGGCTCAGTAACTCATGTGGCTTGTAGATCCACATGGCTTCGTCCACACCCCAAGTTGCATCGGGATCCATGTGGTGTCGTGATCTATGTAGCATGCTGATCCATGTGGCTTGCTGATCTATGTGGCTTGCTGATCCATGTGGCTTCGAGTGGCCTCGGGCTCTCGGATACACAGCTCTGGCAAAGAATTCACACAAAAAACAGCAGAGGGAGTGAACACATAGTGGTGTATGGTAGGCTGGTGAGGTGTGAGTGTACAGCAGGGCGAGCGTGGGAGAGGCAAGGAACGTCCACTTCCTCCTCTCAAACCAGAAGGTGAAATACTCACACTGGATGCAGAAATCACCACAAAACTCACCTCTGGCTTGCTGAAACAGATGTGCTGAGCTGAACAACAACAGCAGAGCATACAAGTGATGCTGAACACGTGACTTGAGAAACAGCATGGGACGCTGTGGCGTGTGGTCACTGGGACACCACTTACAATTCTCGAAGAAATTCGACAAATTTCGGCTAGATCCTGTTTGTACCTGTGTCTGAATGCTGAAACGTGCAGACACGGCATCAGGATAACTGGATGAGAGACGGATACTTCTTGCATGGGGTGATGAAGTGAAGATGACTTCATCCTATTTCCTTCCTCTCTCCGGGCAAACTC
This sequence comes from Cherax quadricarinatus, assembly GCF_038502225.1. Lineage (NCBI taxonomy): Eukaryota > Metazoa > Arthropoda > Malacostraca > Decapoda > Parastacidae > Cherax > Cherax quadricarinatus. The sequence continues at coordinate 19,021 of NW_027199876.1, read as the reverse complement.
AACTGCTGCGACCACTGCTTCCCACCATTTATAACGAGATTATTTGGTGAAGCTGAAACCGGGTTCAATTATAAACGTCATCGGAGGCTTCTTAGTTTATTTGCAAAGTCGTGGTGGGTACACAGGCTAGTGTGTTGTGCCCATCTTCAACGTGTTATATTTCCTTCAGAAACTCCAGACCGACGCGTTATCTCTGATCGCGGGTTCTAACCCCTCCCATGGTATGGTTTCTCCTGGCTTATGAGAGTTTTCCTTATTTATATAGTTATAACTTGTTCAATGAATTATTTTACACGTGGAGGCTCCTTCAGAAAGATTAATACCTTCTGAACCAGGAAGTTTGTGCTGTCTTAAATCTATCTTCCTATCCCTAGGTGCTGTCTTAATAATACTTTTCCTTAATAATACAATGTTAATATATGTTATTAATTAGAAAAGTATTAACTAGAGCTAAGGGAATCGCTGAGCAGAGGAATTATAACTGTGGTGAGGGAAGAACTGTGCTAGACTGACGGTGAATGATTACTGAGATGCTACGTCTCGTGAAGAAATTAAATAATTAACAAAAGCCACAATACCGTGACTGAACAACATACAACCCGCACATAGGAGAGAGGAGCTTACTGGAACAATACACAACCCGCACATAGGAGAGAGGAGCTTACTGGAACAATACACAACCCGCACATAGGAGAGAGGAGCTTACTGGAACAATACACAACCCGCACATAGGAGAGAGGAGCTTACTGGAACAATACACAACCCGCACATAGGAGAGAGAAGCTTACCGGAACAATACACAACCCGCACATAGGAGAGAGGAGCTTGCTGGAACAATACACAACCCGCACATAGGAGAGAGAAGCTTACTGGAACAATACACAACCCGCACATAGGAGAGAGAGGAGCTTGCTGGAACAATGCACAACCCACACATAGAGAGGAGCTCACTGGAACAATACACAACCCGCACATAGGAGAGAGGAGCCTACTGGAACAATACACAACCCGCACACAGGAGAGAGGAGCTTACTGGAACAATACACAACTCGCACATAGGAGAGAGGAGCTTACTGGAACAATACACAACCCGCACATAGGAAAGAGGAGCTTACTGGAACAATACACAACCCGCACACAGGAGAGAGGAGCTTACTGGAACAATACACAACTCGCACATAGGAGAGAGGAGCTTACTGGAACAATACACAACCCGCACATAGGAAAGAGGAGCTTACTGGAACAATATACAACCCGCACACAGGAGAGAGGAGCTTACTGGAACAATGCACAACGTCGTCGTAAGCTCCTCTCTTCTATGTACTGGTTATCTGTGTATTCTAGTATCCATTCTCTGGTCTTGAAATGAGGTGTTAAAACTAGGTGGGATAAACCATGGGAGGTTCACCCACTGACCAGGTGGAAGAATCAGATAGATTATGGTGATGACCCATTTATCACAGCTGGGGATGGCCCATTTATCACAACTGGTGATGGACTATTTATCACAGCTGGTGATGGCCCATTTATCACAGCTGGTGATGGCCCATTTATCACAACTGGTGATGGACCATTTATCACAGCTGGTGATGGCCCATTTATCACAGCTGGTGATGGCCCATTTATCACAGCTGGTGATGGCCCATTTATCACAGCTGGTGATGGCCCATTTATCACAACTGGTGATGGACCATTTATCACAGCTGGTGATGGCCCATTTATCACAGCTGGTGATGGCCCATTTATCACAGTTTGTGATGGCCCATTTATCACAGCTGGTGATGGCCCATTTATCACAGCTGGTGATGGCCCATTTATCACAGCTGGCGATGGCCCATTTATCACAGCTGGTGATGGCCCATTTATCACAGCTGATGATGGCCCATTTATCACAGTTTGTGATGGCCCATTTATCACAGCTGGTGATGGCCCATTTATCACAGCTGGTGATGGCCCATTTATCACAGCTGGTGATGACCCATTTATCACAGCTGGTGATGGCCAATATATCACAGCTGGTGATGGCCCATTTATCACAGTTGGTGATGGCCTATTTATCACAGCTGGTGATGGCCCATTTATCACAGTTTGTGATGGCCCATTTATCACAGCTGGTGATGGCCCATTTATCACAGCTGGTGATGGCCCATTTATCACAGCTGGTGATGGCCCATTTATCACAGCTGGTGATGGCCCATTTATCACAGCTGGTGATGGCCCATTTATCACAGCTGGTGATGGCCCATTTATCACAGCTGGTGATGGCCCATTTATCACAACTGGTGATGGCCCAGTTATCACAGCTGGCTATTACCCATTTATCACAGCTGGTGATGACCCATTTATCACAGCTGGCGATTACCCATTTATCACAGCTGGCGATTACCCATTTATCACAGCTGGTGATGACCCATTTATCACAGCTGGTGATGGCCCAGTTATCACAGCTGGTGATTACCCATTTATCACAGCTGGCGATTACCCATTTATCACAGCTGGTGATGGCCCATTTATCACAGCTGGTGATGGCCCATTTATCACAGCTGGTGATGGCCAATTTATCACAGCAGGTGATGGCCCATTTATCACAGCTGGTGATGGCCCATTTATCACAGCTGGTGATGGCCCATTTATCACAGCTGGCGATTACCCATTTATCACAGCTGGCGATTTCCCATTTATCACAGCTGGTGATGACCCATTTATCACAGCTGGTGATGACCCATTTACCACAGCTGGTGATGACCCATTTATCACAGCTGGTGATGACCCATTTATCACAGCTGGTGATGACCCATTTATCACAGCTGGTGATGACCCATTTATCACAGCTGGTGATGACCCATTTATCACAGCTGGTGATGACCCATTTACCACAGCTGGTGATGACCCATTCATCACAGCTGGTGATGACCCATTTATCACAGCTGGTGATTACCTATTTATCACAGCTGGTGATGACCCATTTACCACAGCTGGTGATGACCCATTTACCACAGCTGGTGATGACCCATTTATCACAGCTGGTGATTACCCATTTATCACAGCTGGTGATGACCCATTTATCACAGCTGGTGATGACCCATTTATCACAGCTGGTGATGACCCATTTATCACAGCTGGTGATGACCCATTTATCACAGCTGGTGATGACCCATTTATCACAGCTGGTGATTACCCATTTATCACAGCTGGTGATGACCCATTTATCACAGCTGGCGATTACCCATTTATCACAGCTGGCGATTACCCATTTATCACAGCTGGTGATGACCCATTTATCACAGCTGGTGATTACCTATTTATCACAGCTGGTGATGACCCATTTATCACAGCTGGCGATTACCCATTTATCACAGCTGGTGATGACCCATTTATCACAGCTGGTGATGACCCATTTATCACAGCTGGTGATGACCCATTTATCACAGCTGGTGATGGCCCATTTATCACAGCTGGTGATGGCCCATTTATCACAGCTGGTGATTACCCATTTATCACAGCTGGTGATTACCCATTTATCACAGCTGGTGATGGCCCATTTATCACAGCTGGTGATGACCCATTTATCACAGCTGGTGATGACCCATTTATCACAGCTGGTGATGACCCATTTATCACAGCTGGTGATGACCCATTTATCACAGCTGGTGATGGCCCATTTATCACAGCTGGTGATGGCACATTTATCACAGCTGGTGATGACCCATTTATCACAGCTGGTGATGACCCATTTATCACAGCTGGTGATTACCCATTTATCACAGCTGGTGATGACCCATTTATCACAGCTGGTGATGACCCATTTACCACAGCTGGTGATGACCCATTTATCACAGCTGGTGATGACCCATTTATCACAGCTGGTGATTACCCATTTATCACAGCTGGTGATTACCCATTTATCACAGCTGGTGATTACCTATTTATCACAGCTGGTGATGGCCCATTTATCACAGCTGGTGATTACCCATTTAACACAGCTGGTGATGACCCATTTATCACAGCTGGTGATTACCCATTTATCACAGCTGGTGATGACCCATTTATCACAGCTGGTGATTACCCATTTATCACAGCTGGTGATGACCCATTTATCACAGCTGGTGATGGCCCATTTATCACAGCTGGTGATGACCCATTTACCACAGCTGGTGATGACCCATTTATCACAGCTGGTGATGACCCATTTATCACAGCTGGTGATTACCCATTTATCACAGCTGGTGATTACCCATTTATCACAGCTGGTGATTACCTATTTATCACAGCTGGTGATTACCTATTTATCACAGCTGGTGATTACCCATTTATCACAGCTGGTGATGACCCATTTATCACAGCTGGTGATTACCCATTTATCACAGCTGGTGATGACCCATTTATCACAGCTGGTGATGACCCATTTATCACAGCTGGTGATGACCCATTTATCACAGCTGGTGATGACCCATTTATCACAGCTGGTGATGACCCATTTATCACAGCTGGTGATGACCCATTTATCACAGCTGGTGATGACCAGTGTCAGAATATCTTTCTGCTTACACTAACGAAAATAAAAACACAATCTCTAAAAGAATTTTTTAAAACATAATTTGAACTTACGGACTTAAGTCTTAATTAAGTTCAACACTGAGCGAAAAGTTTAATAGAAAGAAAGGTTGCTGTTTAAGTCACTTTACTTTAGACAATATTTCCTGACAAACAAAACACCGTCATCACTACACAGGGGCACAAGCAATCTTGCATTCTTGTTGTGCCCGGGTACCTGCACCGCCCGACCTCCAGCGGTGAACCTAAGAACAACGGAAGGATGGTACCAAGAATCAACATGGCGCCTCTTGGTAAAATAAGCACAAATGCAGTGAAATGCGATCGTTTATTGACTACATTTCGCCCACATAGTGGGCTTTATCAGTTCACAAACAGATCTACCTGGGTAAAGGTGTTTGTGACTTATTAAAGCCAATTGTGTGAGCGAAACCTAGTCGATAAAGGATGGCATTGTGCCGCAATGCCATCTCTTCCAGATGACATTCAGAAGAGGCACAATTTGCTACATGTAAAGACAGAAAATAATATTAAATCTGATGTGCGAATTACTTTTAGGTAATATGGAATGGAATTATTGGAAGATCGTCTACCATTCCTGGGAAATACGGACGGCTACCTATTGCCGACCGAGGGCCTAATGTGACCTACCTGTACTCACCTAGTTGTACTCACCTAGTTGTACTCACCTAGTTGATGTTGCGGGGGTCGAGTCCGAGCTCCTGGCCCCGCCTCTTCACTGGTCGCTACTAGGTCACTCTCCCTGAGCCGTGGGCTTTATCATACCTCTGCTTAAAGTTATGTATGGATCCTGCCTCCACTACATCGCTTCCCAAACTATTCCACTTCCTGACTACTCTGTGGCTGAAGAAATACTTCCTAACATCCCTGTGATTCATCTGTGTCTTCAGCTTCCAACTGTGTCCCCTTGTTACTGTGTCCCATCTCTGGAACATCCTGTCTTTGTCCACCTTGTCAATTCCTCTCAGTATTTTGTATGTCGTTATCATGTCCCCCCTATCTCTCCTGTCCTCCAGTGTCGTGTTGTGTGTGAGTGCAACTCACCTTAGGTTTACAAGTATTCCCTAACAACTTTACGCTAGTAGGATGTAAACCACAATCTGAAACTACTGTCTGGTAACCTATTAAAGGGAATCATTCGTGTACATTAACCAGGTATACCTCACCGTTGATATCAATAAAAACTTTAAGTAGGTAAGACACATATGCAACAGTTAGGTATCTTTATTTCGAAACGTTTCGCCTACACAGTAGGCTTCTTCAGTCAAGTACAGAAAAGTTGATAGAAGCAGAAGAGACTTGAAGACGATGTAATCAGTCCATCACCCTTAAAGTTTTGAGGTGGTCAGTCCCTCAGTCTGGAGAAGAGCATTGTTCCAAAGTTTGAAACAATATGGAGTTGAAGTGACAGGATGGAGCCTTTTATAGCGCCAGGAGGTGAGACAGGTCACTAGTAGAACGCAGATGTTGGGAGGTCAGGTCCTTCTCAAATGCAGCCGCTCTCACTAGTAGAGGTTGTCGAAGTTGATTCCAGGTCTGTACCAAGATACCCTTGTGTTGCAGTGTCTGACAGATTGAACATTAAAATGGTATAGAATACCGACAGATTGTTAGGTAAGACACATATGCAACATATGTGTCTTACCTAACAATCTGTCGGTATTTTATACCATTTTAATGTTCAAAAACTTTAAGTAACCCGAATACACACGACTATCTTTAAGTAAATTTATTCAGGTATACACAAATACAGTTACATAGATTATCATACATAGCAGCATATGTGTAGAGAACCTGGGATAACCCAAAAAAGCCAGACAGAGTGACTTATTTCCATTCTCAACCAGGGGGGAATTTACCCCTTGGAGATTAATACATGGCAAGGGTAAATATTTGATGTACCTGATAATTGAATAATAATTCAATTTAATTTAATTTTGAAAAGTGAGAGAGAGAGAGAGAGAGAGAGAGAGAGAGAGAGAGAGAGAGAGAGAGAGAGAGAGAGAGAGAATGCTAAGAATATGTGTTTTTTCTGACCGCCATTATTAGCTGAAGAATGATGGCGGACATTGAGAATCCCATCGTATATTTCACTCGTCACAGACTTCAACACATGTGATGTATTGATATTTAACAAGCTTGTTAGCTTTAAAGGACATCAATTAATTTCATTTGCCCAAAATACTGATTTTTATCAGAATATTAACACAGGCTGAAAGCGTAAGACATAATTCCCGGATAGACTTAATTTTTTGTCTCCCGGTTTCTTCGGCAGTGCGACAGCTACACTTTCCAGGCTTATTTTTCTGGCCTACCAGCTGCATCTGTAGGCCTTAGATATGCACGTTGAATTTGTTAGGTAATTGGACACACAACTAATTTTGACGGTAATTCTACGCTCAGTTTGGTTTCTGCCTATCATTTTCTGCCTAATATTTGCTTCTTACAGTTTCCACTGTACTGTTAGGTGAATCCTATACCTCACTTATTTCTCTGATCTCCTCCAGTCCACGTACGATCCTTAATAATAATTTATTACCAGTACATATACAAGGTATACAAGTACATGTACAAGGTATACAAGTACATGTACAAGGTATACAAGTACATGAGCAACGTATACAAGTACATGTACAAGGTATACAAGTACATGTACAAGGTATACAAGTACACGTACAAGGTATACAAGTACATGAACAAGGTATACAAGTACATGTACAAGGTATACAAGTACATGTACAAGGTATACAAGTACATGTACAAGGTATACAAGTACATGTACAAGGTATACAAGCACATGTACAAGGTATACAAGTACATGTACAAGGTATACAAGTACATGTACAAGGTATACAAGTACAAGTACAAGGTATACAAGTACATGTACAAGGTATACAAGTACATGTACAAGGTATACAAGTACATGTACAAGGTATACAAGTACATGTACAAGGTATACAAGTACATGTACAAGGTATACAAGTACATGTACAAGGTATACAAGTACATGTACAAGGTATACAAGTTCATGTACAAGGTATACAAGTACATGTACAAGGTATACAAGTACATGTACAAGGTATACCAGTACATGTACAAGGCATACAAGTACATGTACAAGGTATACAAGTACATGTACAAGGTATACCAGTACATGTACAAGGTATACAAGTACATGTACAAGGTATACAAGTACATGTACAAGGTATACAAGTACATGTACAAGGTATACAAGTACATGTACAAGGTATACAAGTACATGTACAAGGTATACAAGTACATGTACAAGGTATACAAGTACATGTACAAGGTATACAAGTACATGAACAAGGTATACAAGTACATGTACAAGGTATACAAGTACATGTACAAGGTATACAAGTACATGAACAAGGTATACAAGTACATGTACAAAGTATACAAGTACATGTACAAGGTATACAAGTACATGTACAAGGTATACAAGTACATGTACAAGGTATACAAGTTCATGTACAAGGTATACAAGTACATGTACAAGGTATACAAGTACATGTACAAGGTATACCAGTACATGTACAAGGCATACAAGTACATGTACAAGGTATACAAGTACATGTACAAGGTATACAAGTACATGAACAAGGTATACAAGTACATGTACAAGGTATACAAGTACATGAACAAGGTATACAAGTACATGTACAAGGTATACAAGTACATGTACAAGGTATACAAGTACATGTACAAGGTATACAAGTACATGTACAAGGTGTACAAGTACATGTACAAGGTATACAAGTACATGTACAAGGTGTACAAGTACATGTACAAGGTATACAAGTACATGTACAAGGTATACAAGTACATGTACAAGATATACAAGTACATGTACAAGGTATACAAGTACATGTACAAAGTATACAAGTACATGTACAAGGTATACAAGTACATGTACAAGGTATACAAGTATATGTACAAGGTATACAAGTACATGTACAAGGTATACAAGTACATGTACAAGGTATACAAGTACATGTACAAGGTATACCAGTACATGTACAAGGTATACAAGTACATGTACAAGGTATACAAGTACATGTACAAGGTATACCAGTACATGTACAAGGTATACAAGTACATGTACAAGGTATACAAGTACATGTACAAGGTGTACAGACCATAGCTGACATCAGTGACATACTACTATATAGAAAGCCGCTTGTTAGGTCAGTGTCCCAGGATGCGACCCACACCAGTCCACTAAAACCCAGGTACCCAGTTTACTGATGGGTGAACATAAACAACAGGTGCAAAGAAACACGCCCAATGTTTCTATCCTGGCTGGGAATCGAACCCAGACCCTCGCCGTGTGAAGCGACAGCTTTACCCACCAGGCCACCAGAGCCCCCCAAACAAACCATACCACGGGCGGGATTTGAACCCACGGTCAGAGAGTCTCGAGAGTCGCGACGGTCTGGAGTTTTGAGACTCTCTGACCGCGGATTCAAATCCCGCCCGTGGTATGGTTTTTATGATAATCTATGTAACGGTATTTGTGAATACCTGAATAAACTTATTAATCACGTACATCTCTGGGGGAGAGCCCCCTCAAGGGGGCACCAATTCGGTGACACTAGTCTACCAACGACTACTGGCTTCTCGACGCCACCACCTTCGTAAACTGGGCAGTTGCTACGGCATTGCTTCTCCCAGGAGACTTGCTGCAGAGTTCCTTGTTTCTTACCTTCTTTTCGTTCATTCAGCGACCAAGACACTGTCCTCACCTGCTACCTTCTTACTTCCACCAGCAACACTTTCTTGTATTAAATCGTACATCATTCTACGTCTTTATACAACGGATGATTATAGTATAATGGTAGTGAGTTTGTGTCGACACCTTTGATATTGTTTCAGAGGTATACAGTGGACCCCCGGTTAACGATATTTTTTCACTCCAGAAGTATGTTCAGGTGCCAGTACTGACCGAATTTGTTCCCATAAGAAATATTGTGAAGTAGATTAGTCCATTTCAGACCCCCAAACATACACGTACAAACGCACTTACATAAATACACTTACATAATTGGTCGCATTCGGAGGTAATCGTTATGCGGGGGTCCACTGTATTTTTAAATGTTTATATGGTAGTGTATTGTATATCGAAGTAGGTTGGAGGAAATTAGCTCTTATGTACATTATTTAAGTATAAATACTGGTCAGAGAGCTCGTCGTAAGTCCGAGTCGTCGGTAAACGAGTACGTCGCTAAGTGAGGAGAGGCTGTATACACACGTAACTCTCCTTGACTTTCCGGTTATTATTCTCGCTTTTCATTCCTTTTTCTTTGCGTAATAATATCCTGTGTATTTTTGGTTCCTCAGAGCAGGGGAAATAGCCCCCCCCCCGCCCCAACCTTTTTCCTGTCAGTGAAAACCTTTAATATTGTCTTAATTATACTATCTTTCCTTAGCTGGGTAACTGACAGCATTGCTGTCTGTATGGCGGTAAATCTGATAGTTATAATCATAATCGGTAAGCCGGCCAAAGGCCTCGGTCAGATGACCAAAAGCTCCACCTGCGGGTCATCATATAACTAAGACCCGCGACAGGAAACACTTGTCCTGTTTCCTGACAAACCTTACCTAACCTAACCTGCGTTGGTATACCCACTAACGAGTGACATGTTCTTAGTTAAATGTTACCTCACAGAGTAGTGAGTATATTCACCTACATGTAGCTTCAGGGGTTGAGTTACAGCTCCTTGTGATACACAAGTATCAATGATGCACTGGTATCAATAATACACAGGTGTCGATAATACACAGGTATCAATGATACAGAGGTATCAATGATACACAGGTATTAATGATACAGAGGTATCAATGATACACAGGTGTCGATAATACACAGGTGTCAATGATACAGAGGTACTAATGATACACAAGTATCAATGATACACATGTATCAATGATACACAGGTGTCGATAATACACAGGTATCAATGATACACAGGTGTCGATAATACACAGGTATCAATGATACACAGGTGTCGATAATACACAGGTATCAATGATACACAGGTATCAATGATACAGAGGTACTAATGATACACAGGTATCAATGATACAGAGGTACTAATGATACACAGGTATCAATGATACACAGGTATCAATGATACACAGGTATCAATGATACACAGGTATCAATGATACACAGGTATCAATGATACACAGGTATCAATGATACACAGGTATCAATGATACACAGGTATCAATGATACACAGGTATCAATGATACACAGGTATCAATGATACACGGTTATCAATGATTCACAGGTGTTGATAATACACAGGTATCAATAATACAGATACACACAGGTATCAATGATACAATATCAATTATACACAGCTATCAATGATACACAGGTATCAATGATACACAGGTATCAATGATACACAGGTATCAATGATACACAGGTATCAATGATACACAGGTATCAGTGATACACAGGTATCAATGATACACAGGTATCAATGATACACAGGTATCAATGATACACAGGTATCAATGATACACAGATACACACAGGTATCAATGATACACAGGTATCAATGATACACAGGTATCAATGATACACAGGTATCAATGATACACAGGTATCAATGATACACAGGTATCAATACACAGGTATCAATGATACACAGGTATCAATGATACACAGGTATCAATGATACACAGGTATCAATGATACACAGGTATCAATGATACACAGGTATCAATATACACAGGTATCAATGAGACACAGGTATCAATGATACACAGGTATCAATGATACACAGGTATCAATGATACACAGGTATCAATGATACACAGGTATCAATGATACACAGGTATCAATGATACACAGGTATCAATGATACACAGGTATCAATGATACACAGGTATCAATGATACACAGGTATCAATGATACACAGGTATCAATGATACACAGGTATCAATGATACACAGGTATCAATGATACACAGGTATCAATGATACACAGGTATCAATGATACACAGGTATCAATGATACACAGGTATCAATGATACACAGGTATCAATGATACACAGGTATCAATGATACACAGGTATCAATGATACACAGGTATCAATGATACACAGGTATCAATGATACACAGGTATCAATGATACACAGGTATCAATGATACACAGGTATCAATGATACACAGGTATCAATGATACACAGGTATCAATGATACACAGGTATCAATGATACACAGGTATCAATGATACACAGGTATCAATGATACACAGGTATCAATAATACACAGGTATCAGTGATACACAGGTATCAATGATACACAGGTATCAATGATACACAGGTATCAGTGATACACAGGTATCAATGATACACAGGTATCAATGATACACAGGTATCAATGATACACAGGTATCAATGATACACAGGTATCAATGATACACAGGTATCAATGATACACAGGTATCAATGATACACAGGTATCAATGATACACAGGTATCAATGATACACAGGTATCAATGATACACAGGTATCAATGATACACAGGTATCAATGATACACAGGTATCAATGATACACAGGTATCAATGATACACAGGTATCAATGATACACAGGTATCAATGATACACAGGTATCAATGATACACAGGTATCAATGATACACAGGTATCAATGATACACAGGTATCAATGATACACAGGTATCAATGATACACAGGTATCAATGATACACAGGTATCAATGATACACAGGTATCAATGATACACAGGTATCAATGATACACAGGTATCAATGATACACAGGTATCAATGATACACAGGTATCAATGATACACAGGTATCAATGATACACAGGTATCAATGATACACAGGTATCAATGATACACAGGTATCAATGATACACAGGTATCAGTGATACACAGGTATCAATGATACACAGGTATCAATGATACACAGGTATCAGTGATACACAGGTATCAATGTTACAGGTGATACACAGGTATCAATGATACACAGGTATCAATGATACACAGGTATCAGTGATACAGAGGTATCAGTGATACACAGGTATCAATAATACACAGGTATCAATGATACACAGGTATCAATGATACACAGGTATCAGTGATACACAGGTATCAATGATACACAGGTATCAATGATACACAGGTATCAATGATACACAGGTATCAATGATACACAGGTATCAGTGATACACAGGTATCAATGATACACAGGTATCAATGATACACAGGTATCAGTGATACACAGGTATCAATAATACACAGGTATCAATGATACACAGGTATCAATGATACACAGGTATCAATGATACACAGGTATCAATGATACACAGGTATCAATGATACACAGGTATCAATGATACACAGGTATCAATAATACACAGGTATCAATGATACACAGGTATCAATGATACACAGGTATCAATGATACACAGGTATCAATGATACACAGGTATCAATGATACACAGGTATCAATGATACACAGGTATCAATGATACACAGGTATCAATGATACACAGGTATCAATAATACACAGGTATCAATGATACACAGGTATCAATGATACACAGGGATCAATAATACACAGGTATCAATGATACACAGGTATCAGTGATACACAGGTATCAATAATACACAGGTATCAATGATACACAGGTATCAATAATACACAGGTATCAATGATACACAGGTATCAATGATACACAGGTATCAGTGATACACAGGTATCAATAATACACAGGTATCAATGATACACAGGTGTCAGTGATACACAGGTATCAATAATACACAGGTATCAATGATACACAGGTATCAATGATACACAGGTATCAGTGATACACAGGTATCAATAATACACAGGTATCAATGATACACAGGTATCAATGATATACAGGTATCAGTGATACACAGGTATCAATAATACACAGGTATCAATGATACACAGGTATCAATAATACACAGGTATCAGTGATACACAGGTATCAATGATACACAGGTATCAATGATACACAGGTATCAATGATACACAGGTATCAATGATACACAGGTATCAGTGATACATAGGTATCAATGATACACAGGTATCAATAATACACAGGTATCAATGATACACAGGTATCAGTGATACACAGGTATCAATGATACACAGGTATCAGTGATACACAGGTATCAGTGATACACAGGTATCAGTGATACACAGGTATCAATGATACACAGGTATCAATGATACACAGGTATCAGTGATACACAGGTATCAATGATACACAGGTATCAATGAAACAGAGGTATCAATGATGCACAGGTATCAATGATACACAGGTATCAATGATACACAGGTATCAATAATACACAGGTATCAATGATACACAGGTATCAGTGATACACAGGTATCAATGATACACAGGTATCAATGATACACAGGTATCAATGATACACAGGTATCAATGATGCACAGGTATGAATGATACACAGGTATCAATGATACACAGGTATCAATGAAACAGAGGTATCAATAATACACAGGTATCAATGATACACAGATATCAATGATACACAGGTATCAATAATACACAGGTATCAATAATACACAGGTATCAATGATACACAGGTATCAGTGATACACAGGTATCAGTGATACACAGGTATCAATGATACACAGGTATCAATGATACACAGGTATCAATGATACACAGGTATCAATGATACACAGGTATCAATGATACACAGATATCAATAATACACAGGTATCAGTGATACACAGGTATCAATGATACACAGATATCAATAATACACAGGTATCAGTGATACACAGGTATCAATGATACACAGGTATCAGTGATACACAGGTATCAATGATACACAGGTATCAATAATACACAGGTATCAATGAAACAGAGGTATCAATAATACACAGGTATCAATGATACACAGGTATCAATGATACACAGGTATCAATGATACACAGGTATCAATGATACACAGGTATCAATGATACACAGGTATCAATAATACACAGGTATCAATGATACACAGGTATCAATGATACACAGGTATCAATGATACACAGGTATCAATGATACACAGGTATCAGTGATACACAGGTATCAGTGATACACAGGTGTCAGTGATACACAGGTATCAATGATACACAGGTATCAATGATACACAGGTATCAGTGATACACAGGTATCAATGATACACAGGTATCAATGATACACAGGTATCAATGATACACAGGTATCAATAATACACAGGTATCAGTGATACACAGGTATCAATGATACACAGGTATCAATGATACACAGGTATCAATGATACACAGGTATCAATGATACACAGGTATCAATGATACACATGTATCAATGATACACAGGTATCAATGATACACAGGTATCAATGATACACAGGTATCAATGATACACAGGTATCAGTGATACACAGGTATTTATATAGCCTGTGTTTGTGAGTGAGGTATAGTGTAGGTAGGGAAGGTAAGGGATCACCAGGAACTAACTCAGAATACCTTACTGCTGATATTACTGAAAAAAAAGACTTAACTTCTGATCAAAGTCTTAAGACAGTATGACGCTGTTTTTAGAGCTCTGTCAAGTCTTGATAAGCTTTAAGTAAAGCAAAGCGTTGTTTTGCAGCTTACGTTACCTCAACAAACACTTGTCCTGATTATATCATCTCTACATCACTGCTTTTGCTGCCTCCTCTGTATTTGACTGAAAAACGTTTCGCCTACACAGTAGGCTTCTTCAGTCGAATACAGAAAGTAGGTACGAACTGGACTTCTCCAGGGTGAGGGACTGACAGCCTCAAAATCTACGACTACAAGGGTGATGGACTGATTACATCGTCTTCACATCTCTACTGTTCCTGCCTACTTTCTGAATTCGACTGAAGAAGCCTACTGTGTAGGCGAAACGTTTCGGAATAAAGTTGCCAAACTGTTGCCTATGTGTCTTACCTACCAACCTGTCGGTATTATATACCATTTTGATGTTCATCTTGACTGAAAAAGCCTACTACGTGGGCGAAACGTTTCAGAATAGAGATACCTAAATGTTAGACATGTATCATACCTATTTGTCGGGATTACAAACCATCGTCCCCTCAAGGGAGGTTCCTTGACGCTGGTGAGGAGCTCTTGATCTAGGGAAATGGATCTATGCTGAGCCTGAATACTGTATAATTCTACGGGTTTAGCGCTCCCCCTTGATTATAATATAATCAAACTCACTACAAGGGAATCCCGTACATAACAGGTATAATACTTAAAATATCCACTGAGGCAGCACCGCCCGACCCCCAAGAGAGAAGTTAATGGTGGTATGGCACCATGAATCATCATGGGCGTCTCTGCCAGATGACTTTAGAGAGAGGCACAATTAACTTTAAGAAACGAAAGAAAATGGCACCATTGTGCAGTTAAAACAGAATTTATAGCCGATGCGATCATTATTTATGGGATATAAGGAAGGGAATTAAAGGAGAATCGTAACAACTCGTGGCAATAGTCGGTTTATTGTTTAGTTTTAATAAACATTGCAACAGGCGGTTTAGTGTTTAGTTTTAATAAACATTGCAATAGTCGGTTTATTGCTTAGTTTTAATAAACATTGCAATAGTCGGTTTATTGCTTAGTTTTAATAAACATTGCAATAGGCGGTTTAGTGTTTAGTTTTAATAATCATTGCAATAGGCGGTTTAAATAGGCGGTTTAGTGTTTAGTTTTAATAAACAATGCAATAGTCGGCTTATTGCTTAGTTTTAATAACCATTGCAATAGTCGGTTTAATGCTTAGTTTTAATAATCATTGCAATAGGCGGTTTAGTGTTTAGTTTTAATAATCATTGCAATAGGCGGTTTAAATAGGCGGTTTAGGGCTTAGTTTTAATAATCATTGCAATAGGCGGTTTAGTGTTTAGTTTTAATAATCATTGCAATAGGCGGTTTAAATAGGCGGTTTAGGGCTTAGTTTTAATAATCATTGCAATAGGCGGTTTAGTGTTTAGTTTTAATAATTGCAATAGGCGGTTTAGTGTTTAGTTTTAATAATTGCAATAGGCGGTTTAGTGTTTAGTTTTAATAATTGCAATAGGCGGTTTAGTGCTTAGTTTTAATAAACATTGCAATAGTCGGTTTATTGCTTAGTTTTAATAAACATTGCAATAGGCGGTTTATTGTTTAGTTTTAATAAACATTGCAATAGTCGGTTTGTAGATGAATGGTTCAGAGAACCGACATGTTGATAAATTTGACACATGTGCAACTCTTGGGTGTCTTTATTGAGGAAACGTTTCGCCACACAGTGGCTTCATCAGTCCATACAAAGGAGAATCTTGAAGAACAGGAGGAGAATGAGGTAATCAGTCCCTCAACCTTGAGTCGATGTGGTCAGTCCATCAATCTTGAATAGAATGATGAAGCCACTGTGTGGCGAAACGTTTCCTAAATAAAGATACCCAAGAGTTGCATATGTGTCTAATTTATCAATAGTCGGTTTAATGCTTAGTTTTAATAATCATTGCAATAGGCGGTTTAGTGTTTAGTTTTAATAATCATTGCAATAGGCGGTTTAAATAGGCGGTATAGGGCTTAGTTTTAATAATCGTTGCAATAGGCGGTTTAGTGTTTAGTTTTAATGATTATTGCCATAGGCGGTTTAATGCTTAGTTTTAATAATCATTGCAATAGGCGGTTTAATGTTTACTTTTAATAATCATTGTTTTAGGCGGTTTAGTGTTTAGTTTTGATTATAATAATCATGGTTATAGGAGCTATTATCGATTATAGGTTGACACAGGTGTTTAATATAACTTACTAGACCGATGATTCTCTTAGGGGAGAAAAATTACATGCCAAAGGGTGAAATTAAGACACATGTGCAACATCTGGGTATCTTTATTGTAGACGTTTCGCCATCCAGTGGCTTTATCAATACAAATTCCAGGTTGTTAGGGAAGACACATATGCAACAGTTAGGTATCTTTATTATGAAACGTTTCGCCTACACAGTAGGCTTCTTCAGTCAAGTACAGAAAAGTTGATAGAAGCAGAAGAGACTTGAAGACGATGTAATCAGTCCATCACCCTTGAAGTTTTGAGGTGGTACAGACTTGGAATCAACTTCAACAACCTCTACTAGTGAGAATGGCTGGATTTGAGAGGGACCTGACCTCTCAACGTCTACATTCTTACCTCTACTAGTGACCTACGTCTCACCTCCTGGCGCTATATAAGGCTCCATCCTATCACTTCAACTCCATATTGTTCCAGACTATGGAACAATACTCTTCTCCAGACTGAGGGACTGACCACCTCAAAACTTTAAGGGTGATGGACTGATTACATCGTCTTCAAGTCTCTTCTGCTTCTATCAACTTTTCTGTACTCGACTGAAGAAGCCTACTGTGTAGGCGAAACGTTTCGAAATAAAGATACCTAACTGTTGCATATGTGTCTTACCTAACAAGCATACAGTTATATAGATTATCATACATAGCAGCATACAGTTATATAGATTATCATACATAGTAGGATACAGTTACATAGATTATCATACATAGGATACAGTTACATAGATTATCATACATAGGATACAGTTACATAGATTATCGTACATAGCAGGATACAGTTACATAGATTATTATACATAGCAGGATACAGTTAAATAGATTATTATACATAGCAGGATACAGTTACACAGATGTGGCATGCAAAGAGTACGTAACCTTTATTCGGCGCATGTACACACGCTCATTGAAAGGCTATCTCCCCCAACCAGCGAACCAGATGCTAAGGGTTGACGATGGGGCCCCATCGTTCAATCAGTATCCAGGTTCCAGCCAATGAGAAGATGGTTTTGGCAATCGCAGAGGTGTTGTGGGTACCACTCACCCGTCTGCCTTTGTCATTCCCATTCTAGAGCTGGTTGAAGCACGGTCTGCTCTCCAGTGGCTTCTGTTCTGCCTTGCTTACCCTGGAGTACACTAATACCTATTGCTATACATAGTGTATATAGTGTACATAATTCTATCCTAAATTGGTGAGGGATAATACAAGTCAAAAGTTTTTCTGTTGTGTCTATTATGCTCCCTTTACACCAGGATAACAGGCCTTTGGGACTCCTAGGTTGTAACAGATTATCATACACAGCAGCATATGTGAAGAGAATCTAAGATAACCCAAAAAAGTCAGTGACATATTTCCATTGGTTCCATATTTCCATTGGGTCATTGTTATGACCAATGTCATAATGTGATTAATTTATATGTATTATCCACTTAATATTATACTCTGGGTTTCTTTAATATTAGCTAAATTAAAGATTCCACTAGTTTATAATGTTATCTGATTTAGGAATATACCCGGGTATGATATATATATATATATAT
>NW_027199875.1:7500-27079 GCF_038502225.1 Cherax quadricarinatus | reverse complement strand
CCCACTTTGTGTGTGATTCTTTATCTTTTAAATCCACGCCTCTTGCCAAGACACTCGCATTTACTTCTCTTACAACCCCATATATAAATATATATATATATATATATATATATATATATATATATATATATATATATATATATATATATATATATATATATATATATATATATATATATATATATATATATATATATATATATATATATATATATGTCGTGCCGAATATGTAAAACTGGTCAATTAGCAAGAACTCATTTAAAATTAAGTCCTTTCTAAAATTTTCTCTTATACGTTTAAAGATATATTTTTTTCATTAATGTTGATGTACTTGTTATAATAAGGTTAGGTAAGTTTCCTAAGGTTCTTTTGGTACCAAATCATTAATTTTTATATTACTATAAATGAAAAAATATCTTTAAATGTATAAGAGAAATTTTTAGAAAGGACTTAATTTTAAACGAGTTCTTGCTAATTGACCAATTTCACCTATTCGGCACGACATATATATATATATATATATATATATATATATATATATATATATATATATATATATATATATATATATATATATATATATATATATATATATATATATATATATATATATATATATATATATATATATATATATATATATATATATATATATATATATATATATATATATATATATATATATATATATATATATATATATATATATATATATATATATATATATATATATATATATATATATATATATATATATATATATATATATATATATATATACATATATATATATATATATATATATATATATATATATATATATATATATATATATATATATATATATATATATATATATATATATATATATATATATATATATATATATATATATATATATATATATATATATATATATATATATATATATATATATATATATATATATATATATATATATATATATATATATATATATATATATATATATATATATATATATATATATATATATATATATATATATATATATATATATATATATATATATATATATATATATATATATATATATATATATATATATATATATATATATATATATATATATATATATATATATATATATATATATATATATATATATATATATATATATATATATATATATATATATATATATATATATATATATATATATATATATATATATATATATATATATATATATATATATATATATATATATATATATATATATATATATATATATATATATATATATATATATATATATATATATATATATATATATATATATATATATATATATATATATATATATATATATATATATATATATATATATATATATATATATATATATATATATATATATATATATATATATATATATATATATATATATATATATATATATATATATATATATATATATATATATATATATATATATATATATATATATATATATATATATATATATATATATATATATATATATATATATATATATATATATATATATATATATATATATATATATATATATATATATATATATATATATATATATATATATATATATATATATATATATATATATATATATATATATATATATATATATATATATATATATATATATATATATATATATATATATATATATATATATATATATATATATATATATATATATATATATATATATATATATATATATATATATATATATATATATATATATATATATATATATATATATATATATATATATATATATATATATATATATATATATATATATATATATATATATATATATATATATATATATATATATATATATATATATATATATATATATATATATATATATATATATATATATATATATATATATATATATATATATATATATATATATATATATATATATATATATATATATATATATATATATATATATATATATATATATATATATATATATATATATATATATATATATATATATATATATATATATATATATATATATATATATATATATATATATATATATATATATATATATATATATATATATATATATATATATATATATATATATATATATATATATATATATATATATATATATATATATATATATATATATATATATATATATATATATATATATATATATATATATATATATATATATATATATATATATATATATATATATATATATATATATATATATATATATATATATATATATATATATATATATATATATATATATATATATATATATATATATATATATATATATATATATATATATATATATATATATATATATATATATATATATATATATATATATATATATATATATATATATATATATATATATATATATATATATATATATATATATATATATATATATATATATATATATATATATATATATATATATATATATATATATATATATATATATATATATATATATATATATATATATATATATATATATATATATATATATATATATATATATATATATATATATATATATATATATATATATATATATATATATATATATATATATATATATATATATATATATATATATATATATATATATATATATATATATATATATATATATATATATATATATATATATATATATATATATATATATATATATATATATATATATATATATATATATATATATATATATATATATATATATATATATATATATATATATATATATATATATATATATATATATATATATATATATATATATATATATATATATATATATATATATATATATATATATATATATATATATATATATATATATATATATATATATATATATATATATATATATATATATATATATATATATATATATATATATATATATATATATATATATATATATATATATATATATATATATATATATATATATATATATATATATATATATATATATATATATATATATATATATATATATATATATATATATATATATATATATATATATATATATATATATATATATATATATATATATATATATATATATATATATATATATATATATATATATATATATATATATATATATATATATATATATATATATATATATATATATATATATATATATATATATATATATATATATATATATATATATATATATATATATATATATATATATATATATATATATATATATATATATATATATATATATATATATATATATATATATATATATATATATATATATATATATATATATATATATATATATATATATATATATATATATATATATATATATATATATATATATATATATATATATATATATATATATATATATATATATATATATATATATATATATATATATATATATATATATATATATATATATATATATATATATATATATATATATATATATATATATATATATATATATATATATATATATATATATATATATATATATATATATATATATATATATATATATATATATATATATATATATATATATATATATATATATATATATATATATATATATATATATATATATATATATATATATATATATATATATATATATATATATATATATATATATATATATATATATATATATATATATATATATATATATATATATATATATATATATATATATATATATATATATATATATATATATATATATATATATATATATATATATATATATATATATATATATATATATATATATATATATATATATATATATATATATATATATATATATATATATATATATATATATATATATATATATATATATATATATATATATATATATATATATATATATATATATATATATATATATATATATATATATATATATATATATATATATATATATATATATATATATATATATATATATATATATATATATATATATATATATATATATATATATATATATATATATATATATATATATATATATATATATATATATATATATATATATATATATATATATATATATATATATATATATATATATATATATATATATATATATATATATATATATATATATATATATATATATATATATATATATATATATATATATATATATATATATATATATATATATATATATATATATATATATATATATATATATATATATATATATATATATATATATATATATATATATATATATATATATATATATATATATATATATATATATATATATATATATATATATATATATATATATATATATATATATATATATATATATATATATATATATATATATATATATATATATATATATATATATATATATATATATATATATATATATATATATATATATATATATATATATATATATATATATATATATATATATATATATATATATATATATATATATATATATATATATATATATATATATATATATATATATATATATATATATATATATATATATATATATATATATATATATATATATATATATATATATATATATATATATATATATATATATATATATATATATATATATATATATATATATATATATATATATATATATATATATATATATATATATATATATATATATATATATATATATATATATATATATATATATATATATATATATATATATATATATATATATATATATATATATATATATATATATATATATATATATATATATATATATATATATATATATATATATATATATATATATATATATATATATATATATATATATATATATATATATATATATATATATATATATATATATATATATATATATATATATATATATATATATATATATATATATATATATATATATATATATATATATATATATATATATATATATATATATATATATATATATATATATATATATATATATATATATATATATATATATATATATATATATATATATATATATATATATATATATATATATATATATATATATATATATATATATATATATATATATATATATATATATATATATATATATATATATATATATATATATATATATATATATATATATATATATATATATATATATATATATATATATATATATATATATATATATATATATATATATATATATATATATATATATATATATATATATATATATATATATATATATATATATATATATATATATATATATATATATATATATATATATATATATATATATATATATATATATATATATATATATATATATATATATATATATATATATATATATATATATATATATATATATATATATATATATATATATATATATATATATATATATATATATATATATATATATATATATATATATATATATATATATATATATATATATATATATATATATATATATATATATATATATATATATATATATATATATATATATATATATATATATATATATATATATATATATATATATATATATATATATATATATATATATATATATATATATATATATATATATATATATATATATATATATATATATATATATATATATATATATATATATATATATATATATATATATATATATATATATATATATATATATATATATATATATATATATATATATATATATATATATATATATATATATATATATATATATATATATATATATATATATATATATATATATATATATATATATATATATATATATATATATATATATATATATATATATATATATATATATATATATATATATATATATATATATATATATATATATATATATATATATATATATATATATATATATATATATATATATATATATATATATATATATATATATATATATATATATATATATATATATATATATATATATATATATATATATATATATATATATATATATATATATATATATATATATATATATATATATATATATATATATATATATATATATATATATATATATATATATATATATATATATATATATATATATATATATATATATATATATATATATATATATATATATATATATATATATATATATATATATATATATATATATATATATATATATATATATATATATATATATATATATATATATATATATATATATATATATATATATATATATATATATATATATATATATATATATATATATATATATATATATATATATATATATATATATATATATATATATATATATATATATATATATATATATATATATATATATATATATATATATATATATATATATATATATATATATATATATATATATATATATATATATATATATATATATATATATATATATATATATATATATATATATATATATATATATATATATATATATATATATATATATATATATATATATATATATATATATATATATATATATATATATATATATATATATATATATATATATATATATGTATGTATAATTACTGCATACACAAATTTTCGCTTCCTTTATTCGGCAAGAAGAGCGTTGCTATTTAAGCCAAAATAGCAAGTTCGGTACAACATATATATATTGGAGGAGGAGTCGTGTATGAGATTTACACAAGTCACAGAAGTCTAGGAAATCAAAATGAAGGAATCTAGGAAGTCTAGGAAGAGAGGGAGATGATAATGATCATGGGATACACGAGAGGGGAGGTGGCGCCGGGAGTACAGTCTGGAGAAATCAATAGTTGACTACTGCCAGACACTTCCCCCCCTCCTCCACCGCACCACTCCTTCCCCACAGCCCACTCCACGCCCCTCTACCCCACTCATACTCCACAAACGGAGACGCTCAACAAGGACTTGAAGTGCACAGACTAACACGAAAGGATAAGAAGACAGAGTGCAACTGGAGCAGACAAGGAAGAAGACTGCACCTGTAACAGACAAGGAAGAAGAGTGCACCTGTAACAGACAAGGAAGAAGAGTGCACCTGTAACAGACAGGGAAGAAGAGTGCACCTGTATCAGACAAGGAAGAAGAGTGCACCTGTAACAGACAGGGAAGAAGAGTGCACCTGTAATTGACAAGGAAGAAGAGTGCACCTGTAACAGACAGGGAAGAAGAGTGCACCTGTAACAGACAAGGAAGAAGAGTGCACCTGTAACAGACAGGGAAGAAGAGTGCACCTGTAACACAGGGAAGAAGAGTGCACCTGTAACAGACAAGGAAGAAGAGTGCACCTGTAACAGACAGGGAAGAGTGCACCTGTAACAGACAGGGAAGAAGAGTGCACCTGTAACAGACAGGGAAGAAGAGTGCACCTGTAACAGACAGGGAAGAAGAGTGCACCTGTAACAGACAGGGAAGAAGAGTACACCTGTAACAGACAAAGAAGAAGAGTGCACCTGTAACAGACAAGGCGGAAGAGCACCTGTAACAGACAAGGAAGAGTGCACCTGTAACAGACAAGGCGGAAGAGCACCTGTAACAGACAGGGAAGAAAAGTGCACGTGTAACAGACAGGGAAGAAGAGTGCACTTGTAACAGACAGGGAAGAAGAGTGCACCTGTAACAGACAAGGAAAAAGAGTGCACCTGTAACACACAAGGAAGAAGAGTGCACCTGTAACAGACAAGGAAGAAGAGTGCACCTGTAACAGACAAGGAAATAGAGTGCACCTGTAGCAGACAAGAAGAGTGCACCTGTAACAGACAAGGAAGAAGAGTGCACCTGTAACAGACAAGGCGGAAGAGCACCTGTAACAGACAAGGAAGAAGAGTGCACCTGTAACAGACAAGGAAATAGAGTGCACCTGTAGCAGACAAGAAGAGTGCACCTGTAACAGACAAGGAAGAAGAGTGCACCTGTAACAGACAAGGCGGAAGAGCACCTGTAACAGACAAGGAAGAAGAGTGCACCTGTAACAGACAAGGCAGAAGAGCACCTGTAACAGACAGGGAAGAGTGCACCTGTAACAGACAAGGAAGAAGAGTGCACCTGTAACACACAAGGAAGAGTGCACCTGTAACAGACAGGGAAGAGTGCACCTGTAACAGACAAGGAAGAAGAGTGCACCTGTAACAGACAAGGAAGAAGAGTGCACCTGTAACAGACAAGGAAGAAGAGTGCACCTGAAACAGACAAGGCGGAAGAGCACCTGTAACAGACAGGGAAGAAGAGTGCACGTGTAACAGACAAGGCGGAAGAGCACCTGTAACAGACAGAGAAGAAGAGTGCACCTGCAACAGACAAGGAAGAAGAGTGCACCTGTAACAGACAAGGAAGAAGAGTGCACCTGTAACAGACAAGGAGGAAGAGCACCTGTAACAGACAAGGCGGAAGAGCACCTGTAACAGACAGAGAAGAAGAGTGCACGTGTAACAGACAAGGCGGAAGAGCACCTGTAACAGACAGAGAAGAAGAGTGCACCTGCAACAGACAAGGAAGAAGAGTGCACCTGTAACAGACAAGGAAGAAGAGTGCATCTGTAACAGACAAGGAAGAAGAGTGCACCTGTAACAGACAAGGAAGAAGAGTGCACCTGTAACACATGGAAGAAGAGTGCACCTGTAACAGACAAGGAAGAAGAGTGCACCTGTAACAGACAAGGAAGAAGAGTGCACCTGTAACAGACAAGGAAGAAGAGTGCACCTGTAACAGACAAGAAGAGTGCACCTGCAACAGACAAGAAGAGTGCACCTGCAACAGACAAGGAAGAAGAGTGCACCTGTAACAGACAAGGCGGAAGAGCACCTGTAACAGACAAGGAAGAAGAGTGCACCTGTAACAGACAAGGAAGAAGAGTGCACCTGTAACAGACAAGGAAGAAGTGTGCACCTGTAACGGACAAGGAAGAGTGCACCTGTAACAGACAAGGAAGAAGAGTGCACCTGTAACACATGGAAGAAGAGTGCACCTGTAACAGACAAGGCGGAAGAGCACCTGTAACAGACAAGGAAGAAGAGTGCACCTGTAACAGACAAGGCGGAAGAGCGCCTGTAACAGACAAGGAAGAAGAGTGCACCTGCAACGGACAAGGAGGAGAGCGCACCTGTAACAGACAAGGAAGAAGAGTGCACCTGTAACAGACATGGAGGAGAGTGCACCTGTAACAGACAAGTATTAGAGTGCACCTTGGACAGACAATAAAGACAGCGGGGGCAAGAGTCAAGAGGTAATACAAAAGGAAAGAAAGAAACAGCAAATAAGGACTGGAAAGGTTGGTATGGTAGAAAGAGGAAGAAGAGGGGAAGATAAGTTAAAAATGAGGAAGGAGAAGAGGATATAGCGAAAATGGACGAGATGGGTAGTGGTGAGAGAAAAGGAAGAAGCTAAAAGGGAAGACACCTAGAAGAGTGGAAGGAAGAAATGAGAAATATTAGAAAAGGGGCAAGGGTAAAAGTAACTGGTTGTGGATTGGCAAGATGAAAGTGTAAGACAAAAGAGTGAAAGGAGAAAAAGAAACCTTGCTGAGGAAGTAAAACAGACAGTAGGAGGGAGACATACAGTAGGATGGTGGTCGTGGGACAAACAGACACATAAATACTGTGGTGAAGACTATCCAGGGAGGCAGGGTAATAACAAGGTACACAACACTCCACTGTCCTTGTGGTGGGATGACACGGCCACACCTACACCACTACCTCATCATTTGCCCCATTGACAACTCTCGTAGGAGTATGCACTCTTGTGATCACAGTTATACAGTGTGTTCGCCATGATGTACCATTTTTTTTAAACTGACTTTGTAGACTTTACGTGTTCAACATGCCGACTTTGTAGACTTTACGTGTTCAACATGCCGACTTTGTAGACTTTACGTGTTCAACATGCCGACTTTGTAGACTTTACGTGTTCAACATGCCGACTTTGCAGACTTTACTTGTTCATCATGCCGACTTTGTAGACTTTGCATGTTCAACATGCCGACTTTGTAGACTTTGCATGTTCAACATGCCGACTTTGTAGACTTTACATGTTCAGCATGCCGACTTTGTAGACTTTACATGTTCAACATGCCGACTTTGTAGACTTTGCATGTTCAACATGCCGACTTTGTAGACTACGTGTTCAACATGCCGACTTTGTAGACTACGTGTTCAACATGCCGACTTTGTAGACTATGTGTTCAACATGCCGACTTTGTAGACTACGTGTTTAACATGCCGACTTTGTAGACTACGTGTTCAACAAGCCGACTTTGTAGACTACCTGTTCAACATGCCGACTTTGTAGACTACGTGTTCAACAAGCCGACTTTGTAGACTACGTGTTCAACATGCCGACTTTGTAGACTACGTGTTTGTTGCGAATAAGAAATTTTTTAAAGAACTTCAGAATGTGGCCTGTTACCATTTATTTCTTATGCAACAAGATTTTTGGATGCGAGTTATAGGTAAGTTAGAGTCTAGGGGAAATAATTTCAACTGGGAAACTCCATAGAATAATATTCAAATTTATTAAAGTATTTAAATACAACACTTTATCTTCTCTTTGTAGTTAATTTAACTTAATACTTTGTACAATAAAATTACCATATACATTTAGTTCCAAATCATGGAAATGTCATATTAATAAGGAAGTTTAATTATTCTTCCTGTATCTAAGTCCTCATTAATATTTACGTCTCTTTCTTAACAAGACTGTAGACTCAAAATACAAAAGGTTCCAGATTTAACAAGACCTTTGAATCTGGCCGTAAAGTATCTATGGATTACTGAACTGACCAAGAATATAAATATCAAAAGAGTCTTTCAGAGTAATGAGGAACAAAGTGAGTCAGCTCTAGAGTCCAATTCTCAAAACCATTCAACTGTACACCGTAAGAGCCAATATACGATCAGTTGTCAGGGCTAGAGCAGGGAGCAGACTGACTACTTGCCAGTCTGTTGACGTGTCGTCAGGTTGGATCAGCTGAGCCACGTCAGCCAGCCGGACATAAACAACTGAACAATTCACCGGATGGTTCCGAGACTTAAACTCTATATACACAAGAAATCTTACCTAACCATAATAGTAAAATAATAGTGATAATTACAAAATAGTGATAATAACGATAATAGTGATAATAACGATAATACCATGGTATTTTACATATATTAACATAATAATATAACGCCGAAAGTCTCTATTTTAGCTATAAACGGGGACTTTCGCGCTATAATATTAAGTGATGAACATATTCTCTTACAACAGTTAAATAACACAGGATGACCAATTTCGAAGATATAACAGTGTTCAACATGCCGACTTTGTAGACTACGTGTTCAACATGCCGACTTTGTAGACTACGTGTTCAACATGCCGACTTTGTAGACTACGTGTTCAACATACCATTTTGCTTCCATATAAAACGAGCGAGAATTTATAGTTACAATAGCTGCGCGATAACCATCCTTAACATTAAAATATTTCATTGATATTAAATAATACTAACTAAATTTAGGTTGCCATAAAGCATGTTGGGTAAGATTTCGCTGTTACGTTAGCTTTTAAATAAGACTAAATAAGGTTACTAAGATATTTCCAATATAAAATTTTTAATTTGCTTACCATATGAATTCATATGAATATACTGTATGTGGTAGTGCATAATATAATTATAATTTTTTCATGCAGTTTAGCATGTGTCAGTAATTCGTATTATTAGGTTGTTAGGTCAGGTTATGTTCCGTGTAGTATGTATGTTAGGTGAGGTTATGTTCCGTGTAGTATGTATGTTAGGTCAGGTTATGTCCCGTGTAGTATGTATGTTAGGTGAGGTCAGGTTATGTTCCGTGTAGTATGTATGTCAGGTCAGGTTATGTTCCGTGTAGTATGTATGTTAGGTGAGGTCAGGTTATGTTCCGTGTAGTATGTATGTTAGGTGAGGTTATGTTCCGTGTAGTATGTATGTTAGGTGAGGTCAGGTTATGTTCCGTGTAGTATGTATGTTAGGTGAGGTCAGGTTATGTTCCGTGTAGTATGTATGTTAGGTGAGGTTATGTTCCGTGTAGTATGTATGTTAGGTGAGGTTATGTTCCGTGTAGTATGTATGTTAGGTCAGGTTATGTCCCGTGTAGTATGTATGTTAGGTGAGGTCAGGTTATGTTCCGTGTAGTATGTATGTCAGGTCAGGTTATGTTCCGTGTAGTATGTATGTTAGGTGAGGTCAGGTTATGTTCCGTGTAGTATGTATGTTAGGTGAGGTTATGTTCCGTGTAGTATGTATGTTAGGTGAGGTTATGTTCCGTGTAGTATGTATGTTAGGTGAGGTCAGGTTATGTTCCGTGTAGTATGTATGTTAGGTGAGGTTATGTTCCGTGTAGTATGTATGTTAGGTGAGTATGTTATGAGGTCAGGTTATGTTCCGTGTAGTATGTATGTTAGGTGAGGTTATGTTCCGTGTAGTATGTAAGTTAGGTGAGGTTATGTTCCGTGTAGTATGTATGTTAGGTGAGGTCAGGTTATGTTCCGTGTAGTATGTATGTTAGGTGAGGTTATGTTCCGTGTAGTATGTATGTTAGGTGAGGTTATGTTCCGTGTAGTATGTATGTTAGGTGAGGTTATGTTCCGTGTAGTATGTATGTTAGGTGAGGTTATGTTCCGTGTAGTATGTATGTTAGGTGAGGTCAGGTTATGTTCCGTGTAGTATGTATGTTAGGTGAGGTTATGTTCCGTGTAGTATGTATGTTAGGTGAGGTTATGTTCCGTGTAGTATGTATGTTAGGTGAGGTTATGTTCCGTGTAGTATGTATGTTAGGTGAGGTTATGTTCCGTGTAGTATGGATGTTAGGTCAGGTCAGGTTATGTTCCGTGTAGTATGTATGTTAGGTGAGGTCAGGTTATGTTCCGTGTAGTATGGATGTTAGGTCAGGTCAGGTTATGTTCCGTGTAGTATGGATGTTAGGTGAGGTCAGGTTATGTCCCGTGTAGTATGGATGTTAGGTGAGGTCAGGTTATGTCCCGTGTAGTATGTATGTTAGGTCAGGTTATGTTCCGCGTAGTATGGATGTTAGGTGAGGTTATGTTCCGTGTAGTATGGATGTTAGGTGAGGTTATGTTCCGTGTAGTATGGATGTTAGGTGAGGTTATGTTCCGTGTAGTATGGATGTTAGGTGAGGTCAGGTTATGTTCCGTGTAGTATGGATGTTAGGTGAGGTTATGTTCCGTGTAGTATGGATGTTAGGTGAGGTCAGGTTATGTTCCGTGTAGTATGGATGTTAGGTCAGGTTATGTTCCGTGTAGTATGGATGTTAGGTGAGGTCAGGTTATGTCCCGTGTAGTATGGATGTTAGGTGAGGTTATGTTCCGTGTAGTATGGATGTTAGGTGAGGTTATGTTCCGTGTAGTATGGATGTTAGGTGAGGTCAGGTTATGTCCCGTGTAGTATGGATGTTAGGTCAGGTCAGGTTATGTTCCGTGTAGTATGGATGTTAGGTCAGGTCAGGTTATGTTCCGTGTAGTATGGATGTTAGATCAGGTCAGGTTATGTTCCGTGTAGTATGTATGTTAGGTCAGGTCAGGTTATGTTCCGTGTAGTATGGATGTTAGGTCAGGTCAGGCTATGTTCCGTGTAGTATGTATGTTAAGTCAGGTCAGGTTATGTTCCGTGTAGTATGGATGTTAGGTCAGGTTATGTTCCGTGTAGTATGGATGTTAGGTCAGGTCAGGCTATGTTCCGTGTAGTATGGATGTTAGGTCAGGTCAGGTTATGTTCCGTGTAGTATGGATGTTAGATCAGGTCAGGTTATGTTCCGTGTAGAATGTATGTTAGGTCAGGTCAGGTTATGTTCCGTGTAGTATGGATGTTAGGTCAGTTATGTTCCGTGTAGTATGGATGTTAGGTCAGGTCAGGTTATGTTCCGTGTAGTATGTATGTTAGGTCAGGTCAGGTTATGTTCCGTGTAGTATGTATGTTAGGTCAGGTCAGGTTATGTTCCGTGTAGTATGGATGTTAGGTCAGGTTATGTTCCGTGTAGTATGGATGTTAGGTCAGGTTATGTTCCGTGTAGTATGTATGTTAGGTCAGGTCAGGTCATGTTCCGTGTAGTATGGATGTTAGGTCAGGTCAGGTTATGTTCCGTGTAGTATGGATGTTAGGTCAGGCTATGTTCCGTGTAGTATGGATGTTAGGTCAGGTCAGGTTATGTTCCGTGTAGTATGGATGTTAGGTCAAGCTATGTTCCGTGTAGTATGGATGTTAGGTCAGGTCAGGTTATGTTCCGTGTAGTATGTATGTTAGGTCATGTTATGTTCCGTGTAGTATGTATGTTAGGTCAGGTTATGTTCCGTGTAGTATGGATGTTAGGTCAGGTCAGGTTATGTTCCGTGTAGTATGGATGTTAGGTGAGGTTATGTTCCGTGTAGTATGGATGTTAGGTCAGGTCAGGTTATGTTCCGTGTAGTATGTATGTTAGGTCAGGTCAGGTTATGTTCCGTGTAGTATGTATGTTAGGTCAGGTTATGTTCCGTGTAGTATGTATGTTAGGTCAGGTCAGGTTATGTTCCGTGTAGTATGGATGTTAGGTCAGGTCAGGTTATGTTCCGTGTAGTATGGATGTTAGGTCAGGTTATGTTCCGTGTAGTATGGATGTTAGGTCAGGTCAGGTTATGTTCCGTGTAGTATGGATGTTTATAGATGAATGGTTCAGAGAACCGACATGTTGATAAATTAGACACATGTGCAACTCTTGGGTATCTTTATTGAGGAAACGTTTCGCCACACAGTGGCTTCATCAGTCCATACATAGGAGAAACTTGAAGAACAGGAGGAGAATGAGGTAATCAGTCCCTCAACCTTGAGTCGATGTGTTCAGTCCATCAATCTTGAGTAGAATACGGCAGATGAGCGGAGAAGCAGCTTATAAACCGTATGGCAGGAGAGGTGCAGCAGTCATAGGTGGTGTCACATTTGTTCAATGTGGAAGTAGGTTGTGGTAGTGTGGATGTTAGGTCAGGTTATGTTCCGTGTAGTATGGATGTTAGGTCAGGTTATGTTCAGTGTAGTATGGCTGTTAGGTCATGTCAGGTTATGATCCGTATGGTATGGATCCTAGGTTAGGTTAGGTTATGTTCTGTATGGTAATGATGTTAGGTTAGGTTATGCTCCGTGTGGTATGGATGTTGGTGTAGGATGAACGCTAGTGAGGTTTGATTTAGTATTCGGTATGACATTTTTACTTTTCATTTGTTCCATTTTTTCTTATGTCATTTTGCTGTCCTTTACCTAAGATATGTTTACTTCTTAGACTCTGGTAATGCAGTATTTTTCAAGTCCATGCAACACACACTTGCACTTGTATTATACATGGTGTCAGGATGAGCTGCAACTATTACATATTACAGAATAAATTATATGTTACATAATGGACATAAATATATTGGACAACATACAGAGAAATGTGGTAGTGAGCCTCTGTATCAAGACCCTGTCCTTAGAAGATAAGTTGAAGGTGTTAAATTTGTACTCTCACTCTCACTCTCTCTCTCTCTCTCTCTCTCTCTCTCTCTCTCTCTCTCTCTCTCTCTTCAGTCAAGTTCGCATGACCAACTGGACTGATACATAATTGATTATTGCGTGCGCCACTCTAATCCTTTAAATACAACTCCATCATAACAGTTGAGTTTGGTGTGTGTGTATATATATATATATATATATATAATATATATATATATATTATAGGGGGATAAGTCTGTTGAGTATACCTGGCAAAGTGTATGGTAGAGTTATTATTGAAAGAATTAAGAGCAAGAGGGGAATAGGATAGCAGATGAACAAGGAGGCTTTAGGAAAGGCAGTGGGTGTGTGGACCAGGTGTTTACAGTGAAACATATAAGTGAACAGTATTTAGATAAGGCTAAAGAGGTCTTTGTGGCATTTATGGATTTGGAAAAGGCGTATGACAGGGTGGATAGGGGGGCAATGTGGCAGATGTTGCAGGTGTATGGTGTAGGAGGTAGGTTACTGAAAGCAGTGAAGAGTTTTTACGAGGATAGTGAGGCTCAAGTTAGAGTATGTAGGAAAGAGGGAAATTATTTCCCAGTAAAAGTAGGCCTTAGACAAGGATGTGTGATGTCACCGTGGTTGTTTAATATATTTATAGATGGGGTTGTAAGAGAAGTAAATGCGAGGGTCTTGGCAAGAGGCGTGGAGTTAAAAGATAAAGAATCACACATAAAGTGGGAGTTGTCACAGTTGCTCTTTGCTGATGACACTGTGCTCTTGGGAGATTCTGAAGAGAAGTTGCAGAGATTGGTGGATGAATTTGGTAGGGTGTGCAAAAGAAGAAAATTGAAAGTGAATACAGGAAAGAGTAAGGTTATGAGGATAACAAAAAGATTAGGTGATGAAAGATTGGATATCAGATTGGAGGGAGAGAGTATGGAGGAGGTGAATGTATTCAGATATTTGGGAGTGGACGTGTCAGCGGATGGGTCTATGAAAGATGAGGTGAATCATAGAATTGATGAGGGGAAAAGGGTGAGTGGTGCACTTAGGAGTCTGTGGAGACAAAGAACTTTGTCCTTGGAGGCAAAGAGGGGAATGTATGAGAGTATAGTTTTACCAATGCTCTTATATGGGTGTGAAGCATGGGTGATGAATGTTGCAGCGAGGAGAAGGCTGGAGGCAGTGGAGATGTCATGTCTGAGAGCAATGTGTGGTGTGAATATAATGCAGAGAATTCGTAGTTTGGAAGTTAGGAGGAGGTGCGGGATTACCAAAACTGTTGTCCAGAGGGCTGAGGAAGGGTTGTTGAGGTGGTTCGGACATGTGGAGAGAATGGAGCGAAACAGAATAACTTCAAGAGTGTATCAGTCTGTAGTGGAAGGAAGGCGGGGTAGGGGTCGGCCTAGGAAAGGTTGGAGGGAGGGGGTAAAGGAGGTTTTGTGTGCGAGGGGCTTGGACTTCCAGCAGGCATGCGTGAGCGTGTTTGATAGGAGTGAATGGAGACAAATGGTTTTTAATACTTGACGTGCTGTTGGAGTGTGAGCAAAGTAACATTTATGAAGGGGTTCAGGGAAACCGGCAGGCCGGACTTGAGTCCTGGAGATGGGAAGTACAGTGCCTGCACTCTGAAGGAGGGGTGTTAATGTTGCAGTTTAAAAACTGTAGTGTAAAGCACCCTTCTGGCAAGACAGTGATGGAGTGAATGATGGTGAAAGTTTTTCTTTTTCGGGCCACCCTGCCTTGGTGGGAATCGGCCAGTGTGATAATAATCCATTCGCTCCTATCTAACATGCTCACGTATGCTTGCGGGAAGTCCAAGCCTCGCACACAAAACCACCTTTACCCCCTCCCTCCAACCTTTCCTAGGCCGACCCCTACTCCGCCTTCCCTCCACAACAGATTTATACACTCTCGAAGTCATTCTGTTTTGTTCCATTCTCTCTACATGTCCGAACCACCTCACCAACCCCTCCTCAGCCCTCTGGATAATAGTTTTGGTAATCCTGCACCTCCTCCTAATTTCCAAACCATGATTTCTCTGCTTATTCAAACCGCACATTACCCTCAGACACAACATCTCCACTGCTTCCAGCCTTTAGTTGCAACATTCACCACCCATGCTTCACACCCATATAAGAGTCTTGGTATAACAGTACTCTCATACAGTCCCTTCCTTGTTTCCATGGATAAAGTCCTTCATCTCCACAGACTCCTCAGTGCACAACTCTCCTTTTTCCCCTCGTCAGTTCTATGATTCATCTCATCTTTCGTAGAGCCATCTGCTGACACGTTCGCTCCGAAATATCTGAATAAATTCACCTCCTCCATACTCTCTCCCTCCAATCTGATATCCAATCTTTCGTTACCTAATTTTTTTTATCCTCATCACCTTACTCTTTCTATATTCACTTTTATTTTTTTTCTTTTACATACCCTACCAAACTCATCCACCAACCTCTGCAACTTCTCTTCAGAATCTCCCAAAAGCACAGTGTCATCAGCAAAGACAATTTCCACTTTGTGTTAGATTCTTTATCTTTTAACCCCACACCTCTTGCCAACACCCGAGCATTCACTTCTCTTACAACCCATCTATAAATATATTGAACAACCATGGTGACATCACACATACTTGTCTAAGGCCTACTTTTACTGGGAAATAATCTCCCTCTCTCCTACATACTCTAACCTGAGTCTCACTATCCTCGTAAAAACTTTTCACTGCTTTCAATAACCTACCTCCTATTCCATACATTTACAACAACTGCCGCATTGTGTCCCCTATCTACCCTGTCATACGCCTTTGCCAATCCATAAATGCCACAAAAACCTCTTTACCCATACCTAAATACTGTTCACTTGTATGCTTCACTGTAAACACTTTGTTTACACTCCCTCTACCTTTCCTAAAGCCTCCTTGTTCATCTGCTATCCTACTCTCCCTCTCACTCTTAAGTCTTACAATGACAACTCTACCATACACTTTACCAGGTATACTCAACAGACTTATTCCCCTATATTTTTTACTCTTTTTTTTTTGTACCCTTTGCCTTTATACAAAGTAACTATGCATGCTCTCTGTTAATCCCTATGTACCTTCCCTCTTCCATACATTTATTAAATAAAAGCACCAACCACCCCAGAACTATATCCCCACCTGCTTTTAACGTTTCTATATTTATTCCATCAGTCCCAGCTGCCTTACTCCCTTTCATTCTACCCACTGCCTCACGCACTGTTACAAAAAACGCGATTCTAAAAGCTTAGAGATCTCCAGTGAATACTAGAAAGGACTGCCCTTCTAGCATCCAGCCTGTTACTGGGTTTTCGTAACAATTAGTCAGTATCCTTGTCCAATTATCCATTAGAATTCAGTATGAATTATTAGTGCTTTAGGATTACAACAGGTAGGTTACTAACTAGAGAAAATAAAATTTAATAAATTTATTGAGTATCGTCTAGACTAGAGGTATATTATCAAAGTAAATTAAATTAATAATAATCAAAATAATAATAATCACTTCTCTCGAGTACAGTATTATTGTGCTGAAAGCACATATCGCATTTATAATTCTTAAGTACCGTCTGGTACAGTAACATTTAATAAGATATTACAAATATGTACAAGTAAGTTTGTGTATGTGTGTAAGTGCTCTAAGTAGTTCGCTGTGTCTCACGACTCGACTAGACTTTAACAAGTGACTGACAAAGTCCTCAAATAAACTAAATTCTTGACCAACTGGCTATCAGAACAGTCTGCTTGAACAATAAAAAGAATGCTAAGCCCAATAGCAATATAACAAGCAACTGCGACACAGAATCAGGAACAAGGAGATAATATAACGACACTAAGTAGGGACCATCAGCAGATCCTCCACAAAAGTCACAAAACTCCCATACTACTGAATCTAAGTTCAGCATAAGAAAATCCCCGACTGTGATAGTACACAGAAACCAGTACAAATTAGGTCAGAAGCTACAGCT
>NW_027199875.1:0-2500 GCF_038502225.1 Cherax quadricarinatus | reverse complement strand
CGCCTGCACCTTCACCTCAGCAATATCAGGTCAATAGTAGTGAGCGTTCCCAAGTTCCGTGTTTATACCACACCACGTTGATACCAGGAATATACAGGGTTACCCCATCCTACTTCCTATATTTCCTTACGACAAAAAGAGAATAGTGTGCTACTTCCTATAATTAATATCTAGGTTAGGGGTCGATAATCATCAGTATGAGTACACATTCTTTTCGGTATATATTTTTAATTAGTTACATAGTCTAGCCCTGTTTCTTAGTATTACTGAGGTGATATATGTTGAATCTTAGCCAAAAAAAAAAAAAAAGCCACAACACATGATAGTTTTAGTTAAGCTTGTTTCCGGTTCTTCCTATTCTTAACCTCGTGCCTCGTAGAAATATCTTAGGCTAAGTCGTCATAAAATGTGATTTCTGAATACGTATTTAAAATTACATATGTAGCATATATGTGGTATTACTAAAATCCCAAAACAAATTAAGTATATGTAATAACTTTGTATGTGGCTGACCAAAATAAGTATATTATTCTCTGTTGTTGATTTTTTTCCTTTATGCAGCTGTTTTTATTACATCTAAATTGCGTTGACTACTGCAGCCAATATTATAACTAACGAGTGTATATTAACATATGGTTTGATTAAGTTATTTTTCATAGCAATATTTTCTTGTCCCACAGATCGGAAATTTAATTACTGTACTTAACTTTTCTGTGTGAGTTTTATTATCTATATATTTTTTTTATTCTTAAATGTGTTCAAGAATTGCATTTTTTATAAAATAAAATGTATGGTTGATAAGGCATGTGTGCAGCGTGTGGTGACGAGCCGCACCCTCCCTGCTGAGTCTCATCCCCTTGAATACTGCAGTCCTTGTACACCAACCAGACTGGCGCCCCTCACACCCACGCCTCCACCCCACACTTTGGAACCCAGACACCACCCCTCCACCCCACACTTTGGAACCCAGACACCACCCCTCCACCCCACTTTCAAACCCAGACACCCACGCCTCCACCCCACACTTTGGAACCCAGACACCACCCTTCCACCCCACTTTCAAACCCAGACACCCACGCCTCCACCCCACACTTTGGAACCCAGACACCACCCTTCCACCCCACATTCAAACCCAGACACCCACGCCCCTCCCCACCCCACACTTTGGGAACCCAGACACCACCCTCCACCTGCACTTTCTTCCCCAAACCCAGACACCCACGCCTCCACCCCACACTTTGGAACCCAGACACCACCCTTCCACCCCACTTTCAAACCCAGACACCCACGCCTCCACCCCACACTTTGGAACCCAGACACCACCCCTCCACCCCACTTTCAAACCCAGACACCCACGCCTCCACCCCACACTTTGAAACCCAGACACCACCCCTCCACCCCACTTTGAAACCCAGCCACCCATGTCTCCACCCCACACTTTGAAACCCAGACACCACCCCTCCACCCCACTTTGAAACCCAGCCACCCATGTCTCCACCCCACACTTTGAAACCCAGACACCACCCCTCCACCACACTTTGAAACCCAGCCACCCATGTCTCCACCCCACACTTTGGAACCCAGACACCACCCCTCCACCCCACACTTTGAAACCCAGACACCACCCCTCCACCCCACTTTGAAACCCAGACACCCATGCCTCCACCCCCACTTTAAATCCAGACACCCACGCCTCCATCCCACACTGAAACCCAGACACCATCCCTCCACCCACTTTGAAACCCAGACACCCATGCCTCCACCCCACACTTTGGAACCCAGACACCGCCCCTCCACCCCACTTTGAAACCCAGACACCCATGCCTCCACCCCACACTTTGAAACCCAGACACCACCCCTCCACCCCACTTTGAAACCCAGACACCCATGCCTCCACCCCCACTTTAAAATCCAGACACCCACGGCCCCACCCCACCTGGAAACCCAGACCGCCCCTCTACCCCACTGAAACCCAGACACCCATGCCTCCACTCCACACTTTAAAACCCAGACACCCCCCCTCCACCCCACTTTGAAACCCAGACACCCATGCCTCCACCCCACACTTTGGAACCCAGACACCACCCCTCCACCTCACTTTGAAACCCAGACACCCATGCCTCCACCCCCACTTTAAAATCCAGACACCCACGCCTCCACCCCACACTTTGAAACCCAGACACCACCCCTCCACCCCACTTTGAAACCCAGACACCCATGCCTCCATCCCACACTTTGGAACCCAGACACCACCCCTCCACCCCGCTTTGAAACCCAGACACCCATGCCTCCACCCCCACTTTAAAATCCAGACACCCACGCCTCCACCCCACACTTTGTAACCCAGACAACACCCCTCCACCCCACTTTGAAATCCAGACACCCACGCCTCCACCCCACACTTTGAAACCCAGACACCACCCCTCCACCCCACTTTGAAACCCAGACACCCATGCCTCCACCCCACACATTGGAACCCAGACAACACCCCTCCACCCCG
>NW_027199874.1:20000-27082 GCF_038502225.1 Cherax quadricarinatus | reverse complement strand
TGAGGAACTGTGTCAAAGGCCTTCTTGCAGTCCAAGAAGATGCAATCAACCCACCCCTCTCTCTCTTGTCTTACTTCTGTTATTTTATCGTAAAACTCCAGAAGGTTTGTGACACAAGGATTTGCCTTCCGTGAATCCGTGCTGGTTGGCATTTATACTCCTGTTCCGTTCCAGGTGCTCCACCACTCTCCCTCCTGATAATCTTCTCCATAATTTTGCATACTATACACGTCAATGACACAGGTCTATAGTTTAGTGCCTCTTTTCTGTCTCCTTTTTTTAAAAATGGGAACTACATTTGCCGTCTTCCATGCCTCAGGTAGTTGCCCAGTTTCAGGGATGTGTTGAAGATTGTGGTAAGTGGCACGCACAACATATCTGCTCCCTCTCTAAGGACCCACGGGGAGATGTTGTCTGGTCCCATTGCCTTTGAGGTATCGATGTCCCATTAGCAGTTTCTTCACCTCCTCCTCATCTGTATGTATGTCGTCCAACACTTGTTGGTGTATTCCTTGCTGGTGTCCCCATCTGGTCTGTCCCCCAGAGTCCTTCCTGTCTCTACTGTAAATACTTCCTTAAATCTCGTGTTGAGCTCCACATACCTCTTGATCGTTTCTTATGAGTTCTCCACCTTCTTTCCTCAGCCTTATCACCTGGTCCTTGACTGTTTATGTGTGTGTGTGTGTGTGTGATTTTGTTTGTGTGTGTGTGTGTGTGTGTGTGTGTGTGTGTGTGTGTGTGTGTGTGTGTGTGTGTGTGTGTGTGTGTGTGTGTGTGTGTGTGTGTTGTGTGTGTGTGTGTGTGTCTGTGTGTGTGTGTGTGTGTGTGTATGTGTGTGTGTGTGTGTGTGTGTGTGTGTGTGTGTGTGTGTGTGTGTGTGTGTGTGTGTGTGTGTGTGTGTGTGTGTGTGTGTGTGTGTCTGTGTGTGTGTGTGTGTGTGTGTGTGTGTGTGTGTGTGTGTGTGTGTGTGTGTGTGTGTGTGTGTGTGTGTGTGTGTGTGTGTGTGTGTGTGTGTGTGTGTGTGTGTGTGTGTGTGTGTGTATGTGTGTGTGTGTGTAGTGTGTATGTGTGTGTGTGTGTGTGTGTGTGTGTGTGTGTGTGTGTGTGTGTGTGTGTGTGTGTGTGTGTGTGTGTGTGTGTGTGTGTGTGTGTGTGTGTGTGTGTGTGTGTGTGTGTGTGTGTGTGTGTGTGTGTGTGTGTGTGTGTGTGTGTGTGTGTGTGTGTGTGTGTGTGTGTGTGTGTGTGTGTGTGTGTGTGTGTGTGCTCACCTAATTGTAGTTGCAGGGGTCAAGTCCGAGCTCCTGGCCCCGCCTCTTCACTGGTCGCTACTAGGTCCACTCTCTCCTTGCTCCATGAGCTTTACCATACCTCTTCTTAAAGCTATGTATGGATCCTGCCTCCACTACAGCACTCGCCAGACTATTCCACTTCCTGACAACTCTATGACTGAAGAAATACTTCATAACATCCCTGTGACTCATCTGAGTCTTCAACTTCCAATTGTGACCTCTTGTTGCTGTGTCCCATCTCTGGAACATCCTGTCTCCTTACACCTTGTCATTCTCTCTCTCTGTCTCTCTCTCTCTCTCTCTTCTAGAAAACAAGGGCTGGAGATGCGAAGAGCTCTCAAGAAGAAGCCAATGAGGACTCCTCTCTTAGTGCGGGTGTCTTGGTGTGAATAAAAGTGTATAAGATCGTCCTTGTTGGTAGGTTTGTCACGGTCGGGAGATCTGCAAAACTTCTCTTCAAAGTGTATAGAAAACCTACCAACAAGGACGATCTTATACACTTTTATTCACATCAAGAGACCCGCACTAAGAGAGGAGTCCTCAATGGCTTCTTCTTGAGAGCTCTTCGCATCTCCAGCCCCTGTTTTCTAGAAGAAGAATGCACTTACATAACACAAGCCTTTACACGTCTTCAGTTCCCATCTTTCTTCATCCGAGATTGCAGACTCAAGGCACAAGCTATCCTCAACAAACCGCCCATGGAACAGCCCCCTAAACAGTTCATAGTACTCCCATGTGGCGATGTTGCCACGAATACTCGCAGGGCACTTGCTATGAGTAACATCAACGTTTCCACCATAAACACATCATCTATCAAAGACCTCACTACAAAGCAGCCCCACACTTCTAACTTCTACAGCAGGCGTCTACACTATCCCCTGTGGGTTCTGTCCCAAGAAATATGTAGGTGAGACAGGCAGAGATCTTGCAGTCCGCCTGAATGAACATCGAAATGCCTCTAACAGAGACGTGTCCTCCACAGAGACTCCACGGGGAATTTGATGAACTGGAATGAGGCACAACTCGTTCTCACCGAACCAGACCTCAGACGCAGACGGTGCCTAGAACCCTCACTAATCGCCGTCACCGACACTATAGAACGCAACACTGGAAACTACAAAATTTCAAAAACATTGGCATACATGATACTTAAGCAGCACCAACCCAACAACACAGGAGTCACATGATTTCAT
The DNA here is from genome assembly GCF_038502225.1 of Cherax quadricarinatus. Lineage (NCBI taxonomy): Eukaryota > Metazoa > Arthropoda > Malacostraca > Decapoda > Parastacidae > Cherax > Cherax quadricarinatus. The sequence continues at coordinate 24,600 of NW_027199874.1, read as the reverse complement.
CGTCTACTGGTCCTCATCATAGGCAGAGGTTGTTTTGATAAGGACCTGCCTCGCATGGGCCAGTAGGCCTTCTACAGTGTTCCTCCATTCTTATGTTCTTATGACATTCCTCAGGTCACGTGCGTCACACCTCACTCTCCGCCTATATATATAATGTCTTCCTACCTCTGTATGTTAGAAGTGATCAAGGTCCCAGGACCGAAACGTTTTCTAATAAATATGTTATAGTGTTTGCTTACGTGTCTTTCTAAACCATTCTGTATTGTGAACGTTGATATTTCACTCACTTGTCCGAAACGTCTGACGTTCCTTTGAACTTCTAAAATATTGTGCCTTGTGTCTGTGACCTTTCCATTGCAACAGTTGCATTGTACGACCTTTGCAACGAGACAGTTGCAACACTTACCACTCTGCACTGGAACACCTTTCGCTCATTCCACCAACTTCATTCCACTGCACGTTTCTCCCCATCCTTAAAGCACTCCTAAACCTCACACTATCAGTCTATCTATCAATCTATCTATCTATCTATCTATCTATCTATCTATCTATCTATCTATATTTCTATATCTATATATATATATATATATATATATATATATATATATATATATATATATATATATATATATATATATATATATATATATATATATATATATATATATATATATATATATATATATATATATATATATATATCCTGAGGATAGTAAAAAAAACACACACACACACACACACACACACACATAGGGATGTTAGGAAATATTTCTTCAGCCACAGAGTTGTCAGGAAGTGGAACAATCTGGAGAGTGATGTAGTGGAGGCAGGATCCATACATAGCTTTACGAATAGGTATAGTAAAGCTCATGGAGCAGGGAGAGAGTGGAACTAGTAGTGGCCAGTGAAAAGGCGGGGCCAGGAGCTGTGAATCGATCCCTGCAACCACAATTAGGGGAGTACAGAAAGAGAGAGAGAGAGAGAGAGAGAGAGAGAGAGAGAGAGAGAGAGAGAGAGAGAGAGAGAGAAAGAGAGAGAGAGAGAGAGAGAGAGAGAGAGAGAGACAGAGAGAGAGAGAGAGAGAGAGAGAGAGAAATAAAGAAAGAATTTTAATTCCCTTAAAAATTCCGTTTTTAATCAGGCTCGCCTGGAGCGAGTAACAACAACCTGCTTGTTCCTCTCCTGATTCCTCTTGTCGTACTGTGAGGGGAGACAGGGGAGGAGGTGAGGGGGAGAGCAAGAGGAGGAGGTGAGGGGAGAGCAGAGGAGGGGAGGGTGAGGGGAGAGCAGGAGGAGGTGAGGGGAGAGCAAGAGGGGAGGAGGAGGGGAGAGCAAGAGGGGAGGGGAGTTGAGGGTAGAGCAAGAGGGAGGTGAGGGGAGAGCAAGAGGGGAGGAGGTGAGGGGGAGCAAGAGGGGGAGGGGAGGAGGGGGAGGGAGAGCAAGAGGGGCGATGAGGGGAGAGCAAGAAGGGAGGGAGGGGAGAGAGCAAGACAGGGAGGAGGTGAGGGGGAGAGCAAGAGGGGAGGTGAGGGAGAGCAAGAGGGGAGGTGAGGGGAGAGAAAGAGGGTGAGGGGAGAGCAAGAGGGGGAGGTGGGGGAGGAGAGCAAGAGGGGAGGGGAGAGCAAGAGGGGAGGAGGTGAGGGAGAGCAAGAGGGGAGGTGAGGGAGGCAAGAGGGGAGGGGCGGTGAGGGGGAGAGCAAGAGGGGAGGGGAGGAGGAGGGGTGGGGAGCAGCAAGGGGAGGGAGGTGAGGGAGGAAGCAAGAGGGGAGGTGAGGGGAGAGCAAGAGGAAGGAGGTGAGGGGAGGAGCAAGAGGGGGAGGTAGGGGGAGAGCAAGGGAGGGAGGAAGAGGGGAGGCCAAGGGAGGAGAGGCAAGAGGGGAGGGGAGGTGAGGGGAGAGCAAGAGGGAGGGGAGGGGGAGGGGGGAGGCAGGGGAGGAGGGAAGGTGAGGGAGCAAGAGGGAGGGGAGGTGAGGGAGAACAAGAGGGGAGGGAGGTGAGGGGAGAGCAGGAGGGGAGGGGAGGTGAGGGGAGAGCAAGAGGAGGAGGTGGGAGGGGAGAGGGGGAGAACAAGAGGGGAGGGGAGGTGAGGTAGAGCAAGAGGGGAGGGAGGGGGAGAGCAAGAGGGGAGGTGAGGGGAGCAGAGGAGAGGGGAGGGGAGAGCAAGAGGGGAGGGGAGGAGGGGAAGAGGGGAGGGCAAGAGGGGAGGGGAGGAGGGAGAGCAGGAGGGAGGGGAGGTGAGGGGAGAGCAAGAGGGGAGGGAGGTGAGGGGAGAACAAGAGGGGAGGGGAGGAGGTAGAGGCAAGAGGGGGGAGGTGAGGGGAGAGCAAGAGGGGAGGGGAGGTGAGGGGAGAGCAAGAGGGGGGGAGGTGAGGGAGAGCAAGAGGGGAGGGGAGGTGAGGGGAGAGCAAGGGGAGGGGGAGGTGAGGGAGAGCAAGAGGGGAGGGAGGTGAGGGAGAGCAAGAGGGAGGGAGGTGGGGAGGGGGGAGCAAGAGGGGAGGGGAGGTGAGGGTAGAGCAAGAGGGGGAGGTGGGGAGGGGGAGAGCAAGAGGGAGGGGAGGTGAGGGGAGAGCAAGAGGGAGGGAGGTGAGGGGGAGAGCAAGAGGGGAGGAGGTGAGGGGAGAGCAAGGGGAGGGGAGGTGAGGGGAGAGCAAGGGGAGGGGAGGAGGTGGAGAGGGGAGAGAGAGGGGTAGGGGAGGAGAGGGGGAGAGAGGAGGGAGAGCAAGAGGGGAGGAGGTGAGGGGGAGAGCAAGAGGGGAGGAGGTGAGGGGAGCAGGAGGAGGGGAGGAGGTGAGGGAGAGCAAGAGGGGAGGGGAGGTGAGGGGAGAACAAGAGGGGAGGGAGGTGGGAGGTAGAGCAGAGGGGAGGTGGGGGAGGGGAGCAAGAGGGAGGGGAGGTGAGGGGAGAGCAAGAGGAGGGGAGGTGAGGGAGAGCAAGAGGGGAGGAGAGGGGGGGGAGGGGAGCAAGAGGGGGAGGTGAGGGTAGAGCAAGAGGGGAGGGGAGGTGAGGGGAGAGCAAGAGGGGAGGGGAGGTGGGGAGGGGAGCAAGAGCGGGGAGGTGAGGGGAGAGCAAGAGGGGAGGGGAGGTGAGGGGAGAGCAAGAGGGGAGGGAGGAGAGGGGAGAAGAAGGAGGGGAGGTGAGGGGAGAGAAGCGGGGGAGGTGAGGGGAGAGCAAGAGGGGGAGGTGAGGGGAGAGCATGAGGGGGGAGGTGAGGGGAGAGCAAGAGGGGGAGGTGAGGGTAGAGCAAGTGGGAGGGAGGTGGAGGGGAGAGCAAGAGGGGAGGAGGTGAGGGGAGAGCGAGGAGGAGGTGGAGGGAAGAGCAAGAGGGGAGGGAGGTGAGGGGAGAGCAAGAGGGGGGAGGTGAGGGAGAGCAAGAGGGGAGGGGAGGTTAGGGGAGAGCAAGAGGGGAGGGGAGGTGAGGGGGAGAGCAAGAGGGGGAGGTGAGGGGAGAGCAAGAGGGGGAGGTGAGGGGAGAGCAAGAGGGGGAGGTGAGGGGAGAGCAAGAGGGGGGAGGTGAGGGGGAGAGCAAGAGGGGGAGGTGAGGGGGAGAGCAAGTGGGGAGGTGAGGTGAGGGGAGAGCAAGAGGGGAGGGGAGGTGAGGGGAGAGCAAGAGGGGAGGTGAGGTGAGGGGAGAGCAAGAGGGGAGGTGAGGTGAGGGGAGAGCAAGAGGGGAGGTGAGGTGAGGGGAGAGCAAGAGGGGAGGTGAGGTGAGGGGAGAGCAAGAGGGGAGGTGAGGTGAGGGGAGAGCAAGAGGGGGGAATTAATATTGAATTTGATCTTGTAGTATTGATGGAATTTGTAGATCGTGTATATACATCCTGAGATGTGTATTTCTGAATGTATATACATCCTGAGATGTGTATTTCTGAATGCATATACATCCTGAGATGTGTATTTCTCAGTGTATATACATCCTGAGATGTGTATTTCTCAGTATATATACATTCTGAGATGTGTATTTCTCAGTGTATATACACCCTGAGATGTGTATTTCTCAGTGTATATACGTCCTGAGATGTGTATTTCTCAGTGTATATACGTCCTGAGATGTGTATTTCTCAGTGTATATACACCCTGAGATGTGTATTTCTCAGTGTATATACGTCCTGAGATGTGTATTTCTCAGTGTATATACATCCTGAGATGTGTATTTCTGAATGTATATACATCCTAAGATGTGTATTTCTCAGTATATATACATTCTGAGATGTGTATTTCTCAGTGTATATACACCCTGAGATGTGTATTTCTCAGTGTATATACACCCTGAGATGTGTATTTCTCAGTGTATATACGTCCTGAGATGTGTATTTCTCAGTGTATATACGTCCTGAGATGTGTATTTCTCAGTGTATATACATTCTGAGATGTGTATTTCTCAGTGTATATACACCCTGAAATGTGTATTTCTCCGTGTATATACATCCTGAGATATATGTTTCTCAGTGTATATATATCCTGAGATGTGTATTTCTCAGTGTATATGCAGCCTGAGATGTGTATTTCTCAGTGTATATGCACCCTGAGATGTGTATTTCTCAGTGCATATGCAGCCTGAGATGTGTATTTCTCAGAGTATATACACAGGGATGTGTATATGCCT
>NW_027199874.1:5000-7500 GCF_038502225.1 Cherax quadricarinatus | reverse complement strand
GACAACTCTCCAGTATTTAACAAGATGACTGGCAGCTCTCCAGTAAGTAACAGGGTGACTGACAGCTCTCCAGTAAGTAACAGCATGACTAACAGCTCTCCAGTAACTGACAGCATGAACAACAGCTCTCCCCACCCACCATACACATCCTCCACAGGTTACAATCCTCTCCACTCAGATATTCCTTACAATAGGCCAGTCAGGTCACACTGTTTTACGACCTCAATTATTTCCCATCAGGGTCGTAATTAATTCAAGGCCCCGTAAATTTAAGGTCGTTAATTGCTTAGGGTAATTTAGGTGCTGTAGTTCTGGCTTGTTAATTGTACTTTGAGCCTATCGACAATTTATAGGCCTGACTCTCGTGGTCGTAGGCCTATTATATCATGTGGGATGAAATATTTAAAGTGCTTTAGACTATATTTTTGGTAAAGCTGCGGTAAAGTTCCAGTTATTGACCTTCAAGTTCCAGCGACTGACCTTCAAGTTCCAGCGACTGGTCTTCAAGTTCCAGCGACTGACTTTCAAGTTCCAGCGACTGACCTTCAAGTTCCAGCGACTGACCTTCAAGTTCCAGCGACTGAACTTCAAGTTCCAGCGACTGACCTTCAAGTTCCAGTGACAGACCTTCAAGTTCCAGCGACTGACCTTCAAGTTCCAGCGACTGACCTTCAAGTTCCAGCGACTGACCTTCAAGTTCCAGCGACTGACTTTCAAGTTCCAGCGACTGACCTTCAAGTTCCAGCGACTGACCTTCAAGTTCCAGCGACTGACCTTCAAGTTCCAGTGACTGACCTTCAAGTTCCAGCGACTGACTTTCAAGTTCCAGCGACTGACCTTCAAGTTCCAGCGACTGACCTTCAAGTTCCAGTGACTGACCTTCAAGTTCCAGCGAGTGATCTTCAAGTTCCAGCGACTGACCTTCAAGTTCCAGCGACTGACCTTCAAGTTCCAGCGACTGACCTTCAAGTTCCAGCGACTGACCTTCAAGTTCCAGCGACTGACCTTCAAGTTCCAGCGACTGACCTTCAAGTTCCAGCGACTGACCTTCAAGTTCCAGTGACTGACCTTCATGTTCCAGCGACTGACTTTCAAGTTCCAGCGACTGACCTTCAAGTTCCAGCGACTGACCTTCAAGTTCCAGCGACTGACCTTCAAGTTCCAGTGACTGACCTTCAAGTTCCAGCGACTGACTTTCAAGTTCCAGCGACTGACCTTCAAGTTCCAGCGACTGACCTTCAAGTTCCAGTGACTGACCTTCAAGTTCCAGCGACTGATCTTCAAGTTCCAGCGACTGACCTTCAAGTTCCAGCGACTGACCTTCAAGTTCCAGCGACTGACCTTCAAGTTCCAGCGACTGACCTTCAAGTTCCAGCGACTGACCTTCAAGTTCCAGCGACTGACCTTCAAGTTCCAGCGACTGACCTTCAAGTTCCAGCGACTGACCTTCAAGTTCCAGCGACTGACCTTCAAGTTCCAGCGACTGACCTTCAAGTTCCAGCGACTGACCTTCAAGTTCCAGCGACTGACCTTCAAGTTCCAGCGACTGACCTTCAAGTTCCAGCGACTGACCTTCAAGTTCCAGCGACTGACCTTCAAGTTCCAGCGACTGACCTTCAAGTTCCAGTGACTGACCTTCAAGTTCCAGCGACTGACCTTCAAGTTCCAGCGACTGACCTTCAAGTTCCAGCGACTGACCTTCAAGTTCCAGCGACTGACCTTCAAGTTCCAGCGACTGACCTTCTAGTTCCAGTGACAGACCTTCAAGTTCCAGCGACTGACCTTCAAGTTCCAGCGACTGACTTTCAAGTTCCAGCAACTGACCTTCAAGTTCCAGCGACTGACCTTCAAGTTCCAGCGACTGACTTTCAAGTTCCAGCGACTGACCTTCAAGTTCCAGCGACTGACCTTCAAGTTCCAGCGACTGATCTTCAAGTTCCAGCGACTGATCTTCAAGTTCCAGCGACTGATCTTCAAGTTCCAGCGACTGACCTTCAAGTTCCAGCGACTGATCTTCAAGTTCCAGCGACTGACCTTCAAGTTCCAGCGACTGACCTTCAAGTTCCAGCGACTGATCTTCAAGTTCCAGCGACTGACTTTCAAGTTCCAGCGACTGATCTTCAAGTTCCAGCGACTGATCTTCAAGTTCCAGCGACTGACCTTCAAGTTCCAGCGACTGACCTTCAAGTTCCAGCGACTGACCTTCAAGTTCCAGTGACAGACCTTCAAGTTCCAGCGACTGACCTTCAAGTTCCAGCGACTGACTTTCAAGTTCCAGCCACTGACCTTCAAGTTCCAGCGACTGACCTTCAAGTTCCAGCGACTGACTTTCAAGTTCCAGCGACTGACCTTCAAGTTCCAGCGACTGACCTTCAAGTTCCAGCGACTGACCTTCAAGTTCCAGCGACTAATCTTCAAGTTCCAGCGACTGATCTTCAAGTTCCAGCGACTGACCTTCAAGTTCCAGCGACTGAGCTTCAAGTTCCAGCGACTGACCTTC
>NW_027199873.1:0-27083 GCF_038502225.1 Cherax quadricarinatus | reverse complement strand
CATTTCCATAACACCGTCTCCACCATCCACCACTTCCACAACACTGTCTCCACCACCCACCACTTCCATAACACCGTCTCCACCATCCACCACTTCCACAACACCGTCTCCACCACCCACCACTTCCACAACACCGTCTCCACCACCCACCACTTCCACAACACCGTCTCCACCACCCACCGCTTCTAAAACACCGTCTCCACCACCTACCACTTCCACAACACCGTCTCCACCACCCACCACTTCCACAACACCGTGTCCACCACCCACCACTTCCAAAACACCGTCTCCACCACCCACCACTTCCAAAACACCGTCTCCACCACCCACCACTTCCACAACACCGTCTCCACCACCCACCACTTCCACAACACCGTCTCCACCACCCACCACTTCCACAACACTGTCCACCACCCACTACTTCCACAACACCGTCTCCACCATCCCCTACTTCCACAACACCGTCTCCACCACCCACCACTTCCACAAGACCGTCTCCACCACCCACCACTGCCACAACACCGTCTCCACCACCCACCACTTCCACAACACCGTCTCCACCACCCACCACTGCCATAACACCCTCTCCCCCACCCACCACTTCCACAACACCGCCGCCGTCACCCACCACTTCCACAACACCGTCTCCACAACCCACCACTTCCAAAACACCGTCTCCACCACCCACCACTTCAAAAACACCGTCTCCACCACCCACCACTTCCACAACACCGTCTCCATCACCCACCACTTCCACAACACTGTGTCCACCACCCACCACTTCCACAACACCGTCTCCACCATCCCCTACTTCCACAACACCGTCTCCACCACCCACCACTTCCACAAGACCGTCTCCACCACCCACCACTGCCACAACACTGTCTCCACCACCCACCACTTCCACAACACCGCCGCCGCCACCCACCACTTCCACAACACCGTCTCCACCATCCCCTACTTCCACAACACCGTCTCCACCACCCACCACTTCCACAAGACCGTCTCCACCACCCACCACTGCCACAACACTGTCTCCACCACCCACCACTGCCATAACACCCTCTCCCCCACCCACCACTTCCACAACACCGTCTCCACAACCCACCACTTCCACAACACCGTCTCCACAACCCACCACTTCCACAACACCGTCTCCACCTTTCCCTACTTCCACAACACCGTCTCCACCACCCACCACTCCCACAACACCGTCTCCACCATCCCCTAGTTCCACAACACCGTCTCCACCATCCCCTACTTCCACAAAACCGTCTCCACCACCCACCACTTCCACAACACCGTCTCCACCACCCACCACTTCCACAACACCGTCTCCACTATTCCTTCCACAACACCGTCTCCACCACCCACCACTTCCACAACACCGTCTCCACCATCCCTTCCACAACACCGTCTCCACCATCCACCACTTCCACAACACCGTCTCCACCACCCACCACTTCCACAACACCGTCTCCACCACCCACCACTTCTAAAACACAGTCTCCACCACCCAACACTTCCACAACACCGTCTCCACCACCCACCGCTTCTAAAACACTGTCTCCACCACCCACCACTTCCACAACACCGTCTCCACCACCCACCACTTCCACAACACCGTCTCCACCACCCACCACTTCCACAACACCGTCTCCACCACCCACCACTTCCACAACACCGTCTCCACCACACACCACTTCCACAACACCGTCTCCACCACCTACCACTGCCACAACACTGTCTCCACCACCCACCACTTCCACAACACTGTCTCCACCACCCACCACTTCCACAACACCGTCTCCACCATCCACCACTTCCACAACACCGTCTCCACCACCCACCACTTCCACAACACCGTCTCCACCATCCACCACTTCCACAACACCGCCTCCACCACCCACCGCTTCTAAAACACCGTCTCCACCACCTACCACTTTCACAACACCGTCTCCACCACCCACCACTGCCACAACACCGTCTCCACCACCCACCACTTCCAAAACACCGTCTCCACCACCCACCATTTCCAAAACACCGTCTCCACCACCCACCACTTCCACAACACCGTCTCCACCACCCACCATTTCCACAACACCGTTTCCACCACCCACCACTTCCACAAGACCGTCTCCACCACCCACCACTTCCACAAGACCGTCTCCACCACCCACCACTTCCACAACACCGTCTCCACCACCCACCACTGCCACAACACCGTCTCCACCACCCACCACTCCCACAACACCGTCTCCACCATCCCCTAGTTCCACAACACCGTCTCCACCATCCCCTACTTCCACAACACCGTCTCCACCATCCACCACTTCCACAACACCGTCTCCACCACCCACCACTTCTAAAACACAGTCTCCACCACCCAACACTTCCAAAACACCGTCTCCACCACCCACCGCTTCTAAAACACCGTCTCCACCACCCACCACTTCCACAACACCGTCTCCACCACCCACCACTTCCAAAACACCGTCTCCACCACCCACCACTTCCACAACACCGTCTCCACCACCCACCACTTCCACAACACCGTCTCCACCACACACCACTTCCACAACACCGTCTCCACCACCTACCACTGCCACAACACTGTCTCCACCACCCACCACTTCCACAACACTGTCTCCACCACCCACCACTTCCACAACACCGTCTCCACCATCCACCACTTCCACAACACCGTCTCCACCACCCACCACTTCCACAACACCGTCTCCACCATCCACCACTTCCACAACACCGCCTCCACCACCCACCGCTTCTAAAACACCGTCTCCACCACCGACCACTTTCACAACACCGTCTCCACCACCCACCACTGCCACAACACCGTCTCCACCACCCACCACTTCCAAAACACCGTCTCCACCACCCACCATTTCCAAAACACCGTCTCCACCACCCACCACTTCCACAACACCGTCTCCACCACCCACCACTTCCACAACACCGTTTCCACCACCCACCACTTCCACAAGACCGTCTCCACCACCCACCACTTCCACAAGACCGTCTCCACCATCCACCACTTCCACAACACTGTGTCCACCACCCACCACTTCCACAACACCGTCTCCACCATCCCCTACTTCCACAACACCGTCTCCACCACCCACCACTTCCACAACACCGTCTCCACCACCCACCACTGCCACAACACTGTCTCCACCACCCACCACTGCCATAACACCCTCTCCCCCACCCACCACTTCCACAACACCGCCGCCGCCACCAACCACTTCCACAACACCGTCTCCACAACCCACTACTTCCACAACACCGTCTCCACCATCCCCTACTTCCACAACACCGTCTCCACCACCCACCACTCCCACAACACCGTCTCCACCATCCCCTAGTTCCACAACACCGTCTCCACCATCCCCTACTTCCACAACACCGTCTCCACCACCCACCACTTCCACAACACCGTCTCCACCACCCACCACTTCCACAACACCGTCTCCACTATTCCTTCCACAACACCGTCTCCACCACCCACCACTTCCACAACACCGTCTCCACCATCCCTTCCACAACACCGTCTCCACCACCCACCACTTCCACAACACTGTCTCCACCACCCACCACTTCCACAAGACCGTCTCCACCACTGTGCATGCGCCTGCAGCACAGTCTCCACCACTGTGCACGCCACTACAACACCGTCTCCACCACTGTGCACGCCACTTTAACATCCTCTCCACCACTGTGCACGCCACTACAACACCGCCTCCACCACTGATCGCACCTCTCCAACACCACTATCCAAAGCCGCCTTCACCATTCCTTCACCTATGCTGCTCTCCACCAATCGTTAACACCACTAACCTCTCCATCATCCAACCTCCACCATCCAACCTCAATCATCCAGCCTCCACCATCCAGCCTCCACCATCCAACCTCCACCATCCAGCCTCCACCATCCAGCCTCCACCATCCAGCCTCCACCATCCAGCCTCCACCATCCAGCCTCCATCATCCAGCCTCCCTCATCCAGCCTCCAGCCTCATCCAGCCTCCACCATCCAGCCTCCTCCAGTCATCCAGTCCACCTCCAGCCTCACCATCCAGCCTCCACCATCCAGCCTCCACCATCCAGCCTCCACCATCCAGCCTTCACCATCCAGCCTCCACCATCCAACCTCCACCATCCAGCCTCCACCATCCAGCCTCCACCATCCAGCCTCCACCATCCAGCCTCCACCATCCAGCCTCCATCATGCAGCTTCCACCATCCAGCCTCCTTCATCCAGCCTCCTTCATCCAGCCTCCTTCATCCAGCCTCCACCATCCAGCCTCCACCATCCAGCCTCCACCATCCAGCCTCCACCATCCAGTCTTCACCATCCAGCCTCCACCATCCAGCCTCCACCATCCAGCCTCCACCATCCAGCCTCCACCATCCAGCCTCCACCATCCAGCCTCCACCATCCAGCCTCCACCATCCAGCCTTCACCATCCAGCCTCCACCATCCAGCCTCCACCATCCAGCCTCCACCATCCAGCCTCCACCATCCAGCCTCCACCATCCAGCCTCCACCATCCAGCCTCCACCATCCAGCCTCCACCATCCAGCCTCCACCATCCAGCCTCCACCATCCAGCCTCCACCATCCAGCCTTCACCATCCAGCCTCCACCATCCAGCCTCCACCATCCAGCCTTCACCATCCAGCCTTCACCATCCAGCCTCCACCATCCAGCCTCCACCATCCAGCCTCCACCATCCAGCCTCCACCATCCAGCCTCCACCATCCAGCCTCCACCATCCAGCCTTCACCATCCAGCCTTCACCATCCAGCCTCCACCTTCCAGCCTCCACCATCCAGCCTCCACCATCCAGCCTCCACCATCCAGCACCTCCCTCATGTCTCAATGGAAATGAGTAACTTAGGATTTTCCTTGGTAATTGTACTTATATGTACTTAGCTAATTGTACTTATGTGTAGTTAGGTAATTGTACTTACGTGTACCTGTCTCTAAATAACCTATACTCAGTGCCACCAGTCACTGCTACCAGCCACTGCTACCAGCCACTGCCACAAGTCACTGCCGCCAGTTACTGCTGCCAATCACTGCCACCAGTCACTGCCATCAGCCACTGCCACCAGCCTCTGACTTCAACCACTGCTACCAGCCACTGCCACCAGCCACTACCGCCAGCCACTCCCACCATTCACTGCTACCAGTCACTACCACCAGTCACTACCAACAGTCACTACAAAGAGTCACTACCACCAGCCTCTGGCACTAGTCACTGCTACCAGCCACTGCCACTAGCCACTGCCTCCAGCCACTGCCACCAGTCACTCCCACCAATCACTGCTACCAGCCACTGCCACCAGTCACTACCACGAATCACTACCACCAGTCACTACCACCAGCCACTGCCACCTTCTCTGCCCCTTCCTTCCTCCCTTCTTGCCTCCAGCATCTCTGCCGCTTTCTCTCTCTAACGTCTGCCATCTGCCAGCCACCAGTGCTGCCACTACCTTCCCCATTACCACAGGCTCCCCCACGTCTGCCACTACCTTCCCCACCTCCGCAGGCTCCCCCACACCTGCCACTACCTTCCCACTACCGCAGGCTCTCCCACACCTGCGACTACCTTCCCCACCACCGCAGGCTCCCCCACACCTACCTCCTTCACTCTGTCATCAACACCAGCTGTCAAAATACCCACCAATGGAACGTGTAGAAAGTGTGGGAAGATATTTTAGCAGACCATAAGAGACATTGACTGTGAGATATGACGAGGAATATTCCATTTTTCCTGTGCCGGAATTACTACGGCAATTAGAGTGCAAAACCTTGGGAAGTAAATGTGAATAACTCTGTTGGAGAGATTTGGAATTGTGGTCGCATATAACAGGCATATTAAATGCTAAGAAGGATCAAGGGCCTTTCTATAGTTAATGTCAGTTACTCCTTTACCAATTGTACACTCACCTCCACTTTATTAAGAATAGTTATTTGTTTTGTTCTTTGTTTCTGATATGTACAAAACGTGGGAGGAGGAAATGAGAGGTCTGCGCTTCTCTCAAACCTGTACAACACAATTGTAATGAACATGTTATTAGAAGATCTATTAATGTACATGTATTAATGGTGTATTAATGAACGTGTATTAGTGATCATATTAGAAGACAGGGGTACTTACGTGCCCCTTAAAGTCCTAAATATGTACTTGCTGGCGCGTGTGTATTGTTCCATTCATAGAAGTTTAGGATAATTTGGGAAACTATGTAGATTAAACCCAATGAAAGACTGGGGCGCTGGTGGCACAATACGAGAAATGTAGAAATCTTCAAGAGCAAACCTGACAATTTCCCCTCACTATGTCCGTAAATATACAACCATCATTGCACAAGACCGTGACCCACAGTATAAATGTTGGAGAGGAGTCTCCTCCTTCTTCCTCTACTGAGGAAAGTAGATGGAATCCATGACGGGGTGGCCCTAGCGTGGATACTGAGGATTATAGTGCAGTCCCAGAAACTACAGAAATTGACAACACACCTCCCAACAATTCTCAACCAAAGGTGAATTTGTGCAATTATGCTTGGGGCATCTGTAAGCATGGAATATCAGGAAAAAAAATGGGACATGCAAATTTGAGCATCCCAAAAAATGTAGCGACCTCCTGTCTAAAGGAGTGTGTCGTTCTTCTTCCTGTACTTTCTTTCACCCAAAAATGTGTCACTCTTCTGTCCTCCAGAAGCAGTGTTGCAACATCGACTGCCCTGCATACCATCTAAAAGGGACCAGGAGGCACAGACCCCACAAGACAAACGATAGTAGCTACGACAACCCAACTCCAGGTGATTTTTTAGTGGCAGGAAACGGAAAAAGAAAATGGAAAGAAATAACAAAAATAGTCCACCACCTCGGAGCCTTGTTGGACTGGAGGCGCAGCCAGTGGCCACCCATGGCCCTCCAGAATTACAACTACTGATGCCAATAACAAAATCCCCCCAACAAACACAGAATACAACCTCGTTCATATTTGCTAATATACAGGGCCTTAAGCCATCCACCAACAACAAAATACCTTTTATCAGTGGACTTCTAGAGGAGTCTAATGCAATGTTTGCAGCCTTCACAGAGACTCACACGAAAGATCACTTTGACAGTGAAATATGGACAAGTGGTTACAAGCATTTTAGATGCGACAGAATGAACAAGCAACAAGGGGGGGTTGGCCTGTATGTCAAAGAGTCCCTCATCTGCACGGAGTTGCTGAACACCACAAATGAGGTAGTTGAAGTTCTATCAATAAAGATCGAGAACCAAAACCTAGTCATTGTGGTTTTATACAAGCCACCAGATGCAACCTCACAACAGTTCAAGGAACAGCTACTGAAAATTGATTACTGTCTGGAAAACCTTCCAGCTCCATTCCCAAACATCTTACTGCTTGGTGATTTCAACCTAAGACATACAAAATGGAAGAATGTAGCAAATAATGTTATAGCTGAAACAATCCCCGGAGGTAGCGCAGATGAAAGGTCACACACACATGAGCTACTAAGTCTCTGTGAAAAACACACCTTAAGTCAGCAGACAGTGGAGCCAACAAGACTAGAAAACACACTTGACCTTATCTTCACGAATAATGAGGACCTGATAAGAGACTTAAGAATATCGAAAACAACTAATTCCGATCACAACCTAATCGAAGTCTAGACGTACATGCATAGGGGTCCTGATCAGCAGAATGTATGTACCTGTGAAGGTGTCTTCACAAAATACAACTTCAACAACAAGAACATCAACTGGGACCAGGTAAACCATGTCCTAAACGAAACATGTTGGAAGGATATCTTAAATGACATGGATCCAAGCCAGTGCTTTGAAAGGATCAACTTCCTGGCAGCTGAAGCATGTTCTAGGCATATTCCTCTAAGAAAGAAGAAGAGCAGGAGTAAACTGGAGAGAGAAAGACGCTCCCTCTACAGAAGACGACGAAGAATCACTGAGCTCCTCAGGAGTGCTAGAATATCTGATACACGAAAGGAGGCGCTGACCAGGGAAGTGGAAAACTATCGAACTTAAGTTAAATGACTCTTATAGGAACCAGGAGAGACAGGAGGAGCTTAAAGCTATTAGTGAAGTTGAAAGAAATTCAAAATATTTCTTTTCATATGCCAAAAACAAGGCAAATACCACATCTAGTATCGGGCTCTTACTCAGACAGAATGGGACTTACACAGATGACAACAAGGAAATGAGTGAAATATTGAAATCCCAGTACGACTGTGTTTAGTAAATCACTAATCGATCTGAGGATCGACGACCCAAATGATTTCTTCATGAATGACCTTCAAAACTCCATAAACGTATGCCAGATTTCCGACATTACCCTAACTCCGATAGATTCCGAAAAAGCCATTGACAACATGCCCATGCACTCAGCCCCGGGCCCAGACTCGTGGAACTCTGTTTTCATTAAGAACTGCAAGAAACCCCTCTCGCGTGCTCTAAGTACACTATGGAGGAGGAGCTTGGACATGGGTGAAATTCCACAGTCACTTTAAACAACGGATATAGCCCCACTCCTTAAAGGTGGCAGCACAGCATTAGCTAAGAACTATAGACCAATAGCTCTGACGTCCCACATCATAAAAATCTTTGAAAGAGTGCTAAGCAGCAGGATTGCAAATCACCTGGATTCCCAAAATCTGCACAATCCAGGGCAACATGGGTTCAGGTCGCTCCTGCCTTTCACAACTACTGGATCACTATGATATGGCCTTGGATGCACTGGAAGAAAATCAGAATGGAGATGTAATATACACAGACTTTGCAAAAACATTTGACAAATGCGATCATGGCGTAATAGCCCATAAAATATGTGCTAAAGGAATAATTGGGAAAGTGGGGAGATGGATCTTCAACTTCCTAACAAATCGAACACGAAGAGTAGTGGTCAACAGAGTTAAATCGGAGGCTGCCATAGTGAAGAGCTCTGTTCCACAAGGCACAGTACTCGCCCCCATCTTATTCCTCATCCTCATATCAGACATAGACAGAGATATACATCACAGCACCGTATCATCCTTTGCGGATGATACTAGAATCTGCTGAGGACGCGGTTAACCTCCAGGAAGATATAAACAAAGTTTTCCAGTGGGCAACGGTAAACAATATGATGTTCAATGAGGACAAATCCCAACTACTCCGTTATGGAAAACTGGAGGATATAATAACTAGAACAGAGTATACTACAGACTCTGGCTATTCAATAGAACGGAAAAATAATGTAAGGGACTTGGGAGTAGTAATGTCTGAGGATCTCACTTTCAAGGATCACAAAAGTGCCACGATCACAAGTGGAAAGAAAATGAGAGGATGGATAATGAGAACGTTCAAAACGAGAGATGCCAAGCCAATGATGATCCTTTTCAAATCACTTGTTCTCTCTAGGCTGGAATACTGCTGTACATTAACATCTCCATTCAAAGCAGGTGAAATTGCAGATCTAGAAAGTGTACAGAGATCCTTTACTGCACGTATAAGTTCTGTCAAGAACCTTAACTACTAGGAACGCTTGGAAGCACTTGACTTGTACTCGTTGGAACGCAGGAGGGAGAGATATATCATAATCTACACTTGGAAAATCCTGGAAGGAATGGTCCCAAATCTGCACACAGAAATCACTCCCTACGAAAGTAAAAGACTTGGCAGGCGATGTAAAATGCCACCAATAAAAAGTAGGGGCGCCATTGGTACACTAAGGGAAAACACCATAAGTGTCCGGGGCCCAAGACTGTTCAGCAGCCTCCCATCAAGCATTAGGGGAACTCCCAATAAACCCCTGGCTCCCTTCAAGAGAGAGCTGGACAGATATCTAAAGTCAGTGCCGGATCAGCCGGGCTGTGGCTCGTACGTTGGACTGCGTGCGGCCAGCAGTAACAGCCTGGTTGATCAGGCCCTGATCCATCGGGGAGGCCTGGTCGTGGACCGGGCCGCGGGGGCGTTGATCCCAGGAATAACCTTCAGGTAACCTCCAGGTAGGTCAACCAGGCTGTGATGGGTCCCCTCGAGCCGTCAGAACCGAAATCCTGGTTATCAACCCAAGCATCAGTCAAGCCTTGCCCAGAGCGATGCTGTGAGGGGTAGGAAACTCTCGAAACCTATCAAAAGTAAAGATGAAAGGTGTGCTTTGGATATGGCAGACGAGACATTAGATATAACAGACAAGTCATCAGATATAGATGGGACGCCAAATACAGTAGACGAAATACTGTAAATGTTAGGTGACGCTGCTTATGGTAAATGAATCGCTGGATATAGTTGAGACTACACATGGTAGATCTGACAATGGTTATGGTCGATGAGGCCCTAAATATGGTAGACGAGACAATGAATAGGGTAGAAGAAATATTGAACATGGTAGACATAACACAAATGCACTTCATTATTCAACTATTCAAGAGATATTCACTGTGCCCCGTGGTCTGGTGATTAAAGCTTTCGATTCACACGGCGACGGTTTGCGTTTGATTCCCAGCGCGGTAGAAACATTGCGCGTGTTTCTTTACACCGGTTGTCTATGTTCACCCATCAGTAAAATGGGTACCTGGGAGTTAGTCGACTGGTGGGGGTCGCATCCTGGGACAATGACCCAATTTGCCAGAAATGCACAGCATAACAAGGGGACTTTCTATATAGTAGTATGTCATTGATATCAGCTATGGTCTGTATACCTTATACATGTACTTGTAGTAAAGAAAGATATAATGATAGATGTTATTTTCTAATTATGATAGATGTTGAGAAATGGGTTAGCTTATACATTAAATATAGGGAAAACTTAACTTAGAAAAACAGCTCATCGCCTTCACAGCCGCCCCTGCAGACGAGGTCTTGAGAAGCTGTCGAAGTCATTCCTCAATGGGCTGAAATGAGTTATAATTTGTAAGATTATAAATTACCCCTAGGGGGTGTTACGTCAGCATATTTCATTCACTGATTGCTGACAAAATTACGTACTTGTGTGGACTCAAAAGTCCGCACCTTACTGCCGACTATAGGTTGATTACAAACTCCTTGTGACTCAAGAACTGCGCAGTCCCTCGTACAAGAAATTCGTAACCTACCTTGCTCTTGTAGCGTGAGCTATGGTGTTCTTCACACCTTCGACAGGTATCGGTGACTTGATAGAAGCTGAAGTGTCCTTGGATGTCCACGTCTTCCATAGTCTAGGAATACGCACACTGGTACACTATGTTCCACAAGATTTGTCTTTATTGTTCACAATCTTATCACTAAAGAAGCTGATCACACTTCTCTGTAAGTGTTTATTGTGTTTTGTGAGACACTTTGTTCACACTAACGCACAGATCGTTCTTTGTTGGTTATCCTGGCATCAGTGTCACTCTCAGTAGAGCCAAAAGTAATCTGAAGACGTAACAACGTCCCACGCCGTCACTGCCCCTCACATAAAGGAAAAGCTGACATAGTACCTTTTGCTTCCTTACCACTTCCTCCATGAAGCAAAGCAGAATGCTTGAATCTTGCTGTCTTAAGCATAGACAACAATGTACACTATCTTTACCATAGTAATAAAGTGGGAGCAGGATTTTCCTTAATTGTCCTGCTAAGGTAAGAAATGGACTGTGTTTTATTAAAATACACTTTGCAACACTGGAGTCTTGACGGAGTGGCGGTCGCTTGACCACACGTCGCATCTGGGATCAATTACTCACTGTAACAGTAAGCAAGATGCTTGCCCCTTCTGAGAGGGCTAGGCCCCTCAGGGCTGAAAGGGGCTGAAAGAGGCTGAAGGGGGCTGATACCCCCTCCTGGAGAAAATTTCTCCACACTGGGGGGCGGCAGAGGTTCGCTGCAGGTGAACTATTCATCACTTAACATTAATTTGATTTTCTCACTCGCCACCACTGCTGCTTGTCTTTTCTGAACAGCTTTAGTCTGTGTGGTTTCTGGAGAATCACTAATTTTGTTTTCAACACTGTGTAATTCTAACGGCACTAGTTTATTTATTGTCCGCTTATTCACTACACCTTCGCTTAAAACATCAACTGTCCTGATGATTTCATTTGCATCAGGATATATGGTCACAATTTTTCCAAGTGGCCATTGGGACCTCGGACCATCATTGTCAATAATCACTATGTCAAAAGGTCTTAAGGACTTAAGATTTTCAGGAACACCAGCTCCATAGAAGTGTTCTTCTCTCAATGAGGTGAGATAGTCTTCTCGCCAAATTTTCTACCAACGTTCAATCACTTTATTAAGGAGTTTGAACTTACGTCTCAGATGCTCAGGTTCGAAATAAGTAGGATCCTCTATGATTTCTTTATCATTCATGGGAGAACAGGTTCGAGCCTTCTGCCATGGAGTAAATGAGATGGACTTAACACTTCTAAATTGTCTAGATCATCGGTAACATTAGTTAGAGGTCTGTTGTTGACTATTTTCTATTTCAGTCACAACTGTACGGAATTCTTCTAAGTCGATTCTCTGACGATGAAGAGTCTTCCTTAAACAACGCTTTACAATGCCGATCATTCTTTCATAAAATGCGCCGTGCCATGGAGATTTAGAAGGAACGTATCTCCAACGACAACTGCGTTGATTCAGCATCTGTTGTACTTCTGGTTGATCAAAGATCTTGCTTATATAAGCAGCACCAGCAACAAAGTTCGTTGCATTGTCTGAAATCATCAGTCTGGGATATGCCCTTCTGGCTGCAAACCTTTTGAATAATTTGATAAAAGTTTCAGCAGACATGTCAGTGGCTACTTCTAGATGTACTGCTCTAGTGAACAAACAGATGTACACCTTGATGGGAACTTTGTCAACTGTTTTGGTTAAAATTATTGGTCCAGTGTAATCTACACCTGTTACCTCAAATGGAGTGACATGACAAGCTCTTTCTGGGGGATATGGAGGTGGACCTGGATACTGACATACTCGCATATCGTAGTGACGACAAGTAATACAGTCCTTTATTTGTTTTTTCGCACTTTGTCGATCTTGAGGTATCCAGTAGGATTGTCGTATATGACAAAGTGTGTCAGCTACCCCACCATGTAACACGTTACTGTGGGCGTTTTGCACAATCAGTTTTGTTAGCCAATGATTCTTGGGGATCAATATTGGATGTATGGCTTCTTTAGGTAGTGAAGAATTATGAATTCTTCCTCGACATCCTATAATCTTTTCTGAGTCGAGATAAAGTCCTAAAGAATTAATCATAACAGGTTTCTTTGGGGATTTTCTTGTGTTTCTAGAAATTTATATTCTGAAGAGAAAACATCTTTCTGTATTAGTTTCATCCAGTATTTAATGAGTTCAAGACATTCATAATCAGGTTTTATTCCTTTAATGAATTTAAAGACAAGAGCTGTAACTCTTAAGAGTTTACCCAACGATGAGTATTTAGATCCATCAATGACTCTTTCTGTTGTGTCTGCAGTATTTACACAACTTATTTCTGCTGTGTTCAGGCAAACTGTTTCTTCTGGCATAATGTGAGCTTTTTGCTGAGGCCAGTTATTTTCATTAGAGAGCCAGTTCGGTCCGTGGAGCCATAATTTATTATCCACAAATTTCTTAAGTGGGACACCACGTGACAACATGTCAGCGGGATTCTCTTGGGTAGAGACGTGGAGGAAGAGATAATCTCTCTGCATCTCTTTTATTTCTGCTACTCTGTTCTGTACATAGACCAACTTACTCTTACACACATATACACACACACACACACCACACACACACACACAACACACACACACACACACACACACACCAACCATCACACACCGATCCCTCTGTTTCCACCCCCCGCACCACAGTTACAGTATTAGAACAGAAGTTGAAGGTTTGGTACACAAATGCAGATGGATTAACGAATAAACATGAGGAATGGCAAGAAAGAATCAATGAGAAGTCCCCAGACATCATAGCAGTTACAGAAACAAAACTCATGGAGACAATAACAGATGCAATCTTCCCACCAGGATACCAGATCATGAGGAAAGATAGAAGGGGCAGGGGGGGAGGTGGGGTTGCTCTGCTCGTAAAAAACAGATGGAAATTCGAGAAAATGGAAGGAATAGATGAGACGGGAGAAAGAGACTACATAGCAGGTACACTTCAGTCTGGGGAACACAAAGTGGTCATTGCAGTGATGTATAATCCACCACAGAACTGCAGGAGGCCAAGAGAGGAATATGAAGAGAGCAACAGAGCAATGGTGGACACACTTGCTGAGGTGGCAAGAAGAGCTCACTCCAGCAGAGCAAAGTTGCTGGTTATGGGGGATTTCAACCACAGGGAGATTGACTGGGAAAACCTGGAGCCACATGGGGGTCCCGAAACATGGAGAGCCAGGATGTTGGACGTGGTGCTGGAAAACCTCATGCACCAACATGTTAAGGACACTACCAGAGTGAGAGGGGAGGATGATCCAGCAAGATTGGACCTTGTGTTCACCCTGGGCAGCTCAGACATTGAGGACATCAAGTATGAGAGTCCCCTAGGAGCTAGCGACCACGTGGTTCTGTGCTTTGAATACATAGTAGAGCTGCAAGTGGAGAGAATAACAGGAGTAGAATGGGAAAAGCCTGACTATAAAAGAGGGGACTACATAGGGTTGAAGAACTTCCTGCGGGAGGTCCAGTGGGACAGAGAACTGGCAGGAAAGCCAGTAAATGAAATGATGGAATATGTAGCAACAAAATGCAAGGAGGCAGTGGAAAGGTTCATTCCCAAGGGCAACAGTAACAACGGGAAGACCAGAACGAGCCCCTGGTTTACCCGACGGTGTAAGGAGGCAAAAACAAAGTGCAATAGAGAATGGAAAAAGTACAGAAGGCAGAGAACACACGAAAATAGGGAGATCAGTCGCAGAGCCAGGAATGAGTACGCACAGGTAAGGAGGGAGGCCCAGCGACAGTATGAAAATGACATAGCATCGAGAATCAAGACTGACCCGAAACTGTTGCATAGCCACATCAGGAGGAAGACAACAGTCAAAGACCAGGTGATCAGATTAAGGACAGAAGGTGGAGAACTCACAAGAAATTATCAGGAGGTATGTGAGAAGCTGAACAGGAGATTTAAGGAAGTTTTTACAGTAGAGACAGGAAGGGCTGTGGGAAGACAGCACAGTAGGGAACATTAAGAGGGAATATACCAACAAGTGTTGGATGACATACAAACAACTGAGGAGGAGGTGAAGAAGCTCTTAAGTGACCTTGACACCTAAAAGGCGATGGGACCGGACAATATCTCCCCATGGGTCCTTAGAGAAGGAGCAGAGATGCTGTGTGTGCCTCTAACCACAATCTTCAACACATCCCTTGAAACTGGGCAACTACCTGAGAAATGGAAGACAGCTAATAATCTCATATATTCCCTTCTTTGCTTTCATGGACAAAGTTATTTGTCTCCACAGACTCCTAAGTGCACCACTCACCGTTTTCCCCTCTTTAATTCTATGATTCACCTCATCCTTCATAGACCCATCTACTGATACGTCCACTCCTAAATGTCTGAATACACTCACCTCCTCCATACTCTCTCCCTCCAACCTGATATCCAATCTTTCATCACCTATTTTTTATCCTCATCACCTTACTCTTTCCTATATTCACTTTTAATTTTCTTCTTTTACATACCCTACCAAATTCATCCACCAACCTCTGCAACTTCTCTTCAGAATCTCCCAAAAGCACCGTGTCATCAGCATAGAGCAACTGTGACAACTCCCACTTTCTGTTTCTTTATCTTTAAACTCCACGCCTCTTGCCAAGACCCTGGCATTCACTTATCTAACAACCCCGTCTATAAATATATTGAACAACGACGGTGACATCACAACTCCTTGGCGAAGGCCTACTTTTACTGGGAAATAATCTCCTACATACTCTAACCTGAGCCTCACTATCCTCATAAAAACTCTTCATTGCTTTCAGTAACCTACCTCCTATGCCATACACCTGCAACATCTGCCACATTGCCCCTCTATCCACCCTGTCATTTGCCTTTTCCAAATCCATAAATGCCACAAAAACCTCTTTACCCTTATCTAAATACTGTTCACCTACATATTTCACTGTAACACTTGGTCTACTCACCCCCTACCTTTCCTAAAACCTCCTTGTTCATCTATCCTACTCTCCGTCTTACTCTTAATTCTTTTAATAATAACTCTACCATGCACTTTACCAGGTATACTTAGACTTATTCCCCTATCATTTTTGCAATCTGTTTTATCCCCTTTGCCTTCATACAAAGGAACTATGCATGCTCTCTGCCAATCCCTAGGTACCTTACCCTCTTCCATACATTTATTAATTAAATAATAGCACCAACCACTCCAAAACTATATCCCCACCTGCTTTTAACATTTCTATCTTTATCCCATGAATCCCACCTGCCTTACCCCCTTTCATTCTACCCACTGCCTCACGAACTTTCCCTACACTCACAACTGGCTCTTCCTCACTCCTTCCTCACAGCTTCCCTATCTTCATCAACATTTAACAATCCCTCAAAACATTCCCTCCATCTTCCCAATACCTCTAACTCTCCATTTAATAACTCTCCTCTCCTATTTTTAACTGTCAAATCCATTTGTTCCCTAGGCTTCCTCAACTTATTAATCTCACTCCAAAACTTCTTATTTTCAACAAAATTTGCTGATAACATCTCACTCACTCTCTAATTTGTTCTCTTTTTACATTGCTTCACCACTCTCTTAACCTCTCTCTTTTTCTCCATATACTCTTCACTCCTTGTATCACTTCAACTTTGTAAAAACCTCTCATACGCTAACTTTTTCTCCATTACTACTCTCTTTACATCATCATTCTACCAATCGCTCCTCTTCCCTCCCGCACCCATTTTCCTGTAACCACAAACTTCTGCTGAACACTCTAACACTACATTCTTGAACCTACCCCATACATCTTCGACCCCATTGCCTATACTCTCAATAGCCCATCTACCCTTCAATACTTGTTCATATCTTACCCTAACTGCCTCCTCTTTTAGTTTATTCACCTTCACCTCTCTCTTACTTGCTGCTTCTATTTTCCTTGTGTCCCATCTACCTTTTAATCTCACTGTAGCTACAACTAAAGAGTGATCTGATTTATCTGTGGCCCCTCTATAAACTTGTACATCCTGAAGTTTGCTCAACAGTCTTTTATCTACCAATACATAGTCCAACAAACTACTGTCATTTCGCCCTACATCATATCTTGTATACTTATTTATCCTCTTTTTCTTAAAATACGTATTACGTATAACTTAACCCCTTTCTATACAAAGCTCAGTCAAGAGGCTCCCATTATCATTAACACCTGGCATCCCAAACTTACCTACCACACCCTCTCCAAATGTTCCTCCTACTTTAGCATTCAGGTCCCCTACTACAATTACTCTCTCAATTGGTTCAAAGGGTCCTATACATTCGCTTAACATCTCTCAAAATCTCTCTCTCTCCTCTACACTCCTCTCTTCACAAGGTGCATACATGCATATTATGAACCACTTTTCACATACGACCCTTATTTTAATCCACATAATCCTTGAATTTACTCATTTATATTCCCTCTTCTCCTTCCATAACTGGTCCTTCAACATTATTGTTATATATATACATGTATATATGATTGTACATGCATGTGTAGTGTAAACAGAGTTAAGCCGGAGGCTGCCACAGAGAAAAACTTTGTTCCGCAAGGCACAGTACTCGCCTCACCCTGTTTCTCACCCTCACATCAGACACAGACATAGATCTAAACCATAACACTGTGTCATCCTTTGCAGGCGATCCTAGAATTTTCAGATGACATTAGAATCATCCATCGAGGACAGGTAAATTTCCAATCAGATATAAAGCGAATTTTCCAGTGGGCAACGGAACGCAAAATGATGTTCAATGAGGACAAATTTCAACTACTCCGTTATGAAAAGCTGAAGGAAATAATAGCTAGAATTGAGTATTCTACAAAGCCTAATAACACAACAGAGCGGAAAAGTAGTGTGAAGGACTTGGGAGTGTTAATGTCAGAGGATCTCACATTCAAGGATCACAACAGTGTCACTATCACATTTGCGAGGAAGATAATAGGATGGATAATGAGAACCTGCAAAACAAGGGATGCCAAGCCAATGATGATCCTTTTTAAATCACTTGTTTTCTCTAGGCTGGAATGCTTCTGTACACTAACAGCTCCATTCAAGGCAGGTGAAATCGCTGATTTATAGAATATAAGCTCCGTTAAATATCTTAATTACTGGGAACGCTTGACGATAGAGATACATCATAATCTACACCTGAAACTCCTAGAGGGACTGGTCCCAAACCCGCATATTGAAATCACTCCCTAGGAAAGCAAAAGACTGGCAAGACGGTGCAGTATACCCCAGTGAAAAGTAGGGACGCCATTGGTACACTAAAAGAAAACACAATAAGTGTCCTGTGCCCAAGACTGTTCAGAAGCCTCCCAGCAGGCATGATGGGAATTACCAATAGTCCCCTGGCTGCCTTCAAGAGGGAACTGAACAGATACTTTAAAGTCAGTACCCGATCAACCCGGCTGTGGTTTGTACGTTGAACTACGCTTGGTCATCAATATCAGCCTGGTTAATCAGGATCTGATTCAGAGGGAGGATTGGACAAGGACTGTACCGCGGGGGCATTGACCCGCGGAACAGCCTCCAGGTAGAATCTAGGTAGGTAGGCTCCATACATTGTCTGGCCACATACATTCATTTATGATTGGATTCTGTTTACACTTTCGAGAAGTTTCATGTATCCGTCGGTAGGAATTGCTCTCATCATTCTCGTTGTTGTCTGTAATATGTGTCTTCCGTGTATGCCTGTGAACAAAATCATTATTTTTATATAAATTCAAGTACCGATTTCTGATCTTCAATGATAATTAAAAATAAAAGGGTAACAGATAATGTTGCTATTTCTACCCGCAATAATTTGAAAATCTGCTGCAAATGGAAGCAGTGACTGTACCATGTGAGACCTCTGTAAGCCTCTGTGTTCCAGCCGGTCTTAAGGGATTATAACTAGTGCTTGTGGAAAAGCCCCGAGTAGAGAGGGTAATATTCGCTTAAATGCGACAAAATATCTTGCAGACAAAGCTGCCTTTCTTGTGTAAAACAAGATTGTGGTAAATGCAACTATCAGCTCTGGAGTGACACAAATTAACTTTTCACAGACTAATTATTTTGCGATATTAAATACTCATGGATATGATAACTAACTTTATAAATATTTGGAATTAAATTCTCAGTAGTCTAATGTTGTGTGAAATACGTTGCACGTGGAGCCTTCCACACATACTGTGAACATAGAGAGTGCAGGACACAGTGTAACCATCAGTACACACGTGCAAGTGTTACAGTATACAGTTGAAGACTTTAGCAGTACACATAGTATATGTGTAGCCTGCCATATACACAGTACACACAGTGTAAGTGTAGCCTTCATTGCACAGAATGTATTTTCAACTTCTTTAAATTTTCTACAGTACAAATTTTTTCACACAATACCGTATGATATTTGCATGTGGGTGATACCTGTGATGTGCACGATAGCAGGTGGACGTCTGCTATATTCTTACAGCTGAACATTGACAAGGTTCTCCTTTTATAATCAGTTCTATATTTGTTACCAAGTGTGTCATATTATATTTATTCACGATGATTAGTTATATTTATGGATGTTAAGAAACTTTCTCCATTTGACTGCCAGATTTGGGTAGCAACTTTTGCTTAGCACACACGGAAAAGCTGTTCTAAATACCAATGTAGGCTTCTTTTCTCTACCAACTTACATCTTCTTCACTACTACTTCACTACTACTTCCACTGGGGAATCCTGCCTACCAGTGACAATGTCTTCGTCTGTTACCCGTCCCTTTCCACCTGACGCCAATACATAAGCGCCAGCCTTCTTGCCTGTTCTCCGATTATTCACGACTACGGTGCTCTTCACACCACTTCCAATGCTGAGGGACTGATTACCTCAACTTTTGTTTATACTTCTACAAATAAATTACTTTTAGAATTGAATAGAAGCATGATAGCAGGAATAACTCAATAACGGTACCAGATTCTCGTTTAGCAGATTACAATGAGCCTGTCATCTGTGGACTGGGGTAACGAAGAGAGCTATCAGTATGATAGCTTTTTGAACACTATACATCATGTCCAAAGAACGCTTATTCCGTATAAAGAAATAAGATCGATTAGAAATTACCCGAAATGGATGAATAATAGGCTCAAACATCATTTAGGATAGAAAAAAGGAATTTATAGGCGCATGATAAGAGGTGAGGGTCATCTTACAAATCAACATATTCACATTAGAAGGAGGTTAAAAAGAGGATAAGATGTGTAAAATGGGACTACGAAACTAAAGTTGCTAGGGATTCGAAAACCCGAAAGGCTTTTTTCAAGGTTTATAGAACAGAAGTTAGAGACAAAATAGGTCCCCTTTAAAATAACTCTGGATATCTAAATGACAAGGAGAATGAATTGTGCTCGATTTTTAATAATTATTTTCTGTTTTTACACAGGAGGACACTAACAATATCACAGTAATTAATTTTTATAGTGGGTGTGAAGAAAAAAGTTAAAGTGATATCACAGTCACTAGTGAAATGGATATTAATCAGATAGATTGAAGCAAAATAAATCCACAGGCCCAGTTGAGCTTTTTTCAAGGGGTCTTAAGGTATGTAAACTGGAACTTTGCGAACCATTGACTAATATTTTTATTATATTTCTTCAAACAGGTGTAATGTCTGATATGTGGAAGATGGGTAATGTAATTCCTATTTTTAAAGCAGGGGACAAGTCATTACCGTCAAATTACCGCCCAATAAGCCTGACCTCAATTGTAGGCAAATTACTAGATATTATAAGAAACCATCTTAACAAACATAACTTGATTAATGATACTCAGCATGGATTCACCAGGGGCCGTTCCTGCCTATCTAATATATTATCTTTCTTCAGTAAAGCTTTAGAGGCTGTTGATCACGATAAAGAATTCGATATTGTTTATTTGGATTTTAGTAAGGCTTTTGAAAGAGTTCCGCACTAGAGACTATTAATTAATCAAGCTCTCTAGGCCCTTGTTTTTCCATACCAAAGATCACAGACTACGGTGATCTTTAGCATCTCACACTAGCCTCAAATTTCCCTTTTTAACATTGTCATACATTTTACTGCAAAACACAACAGATCCACCATTCCGCTCTGACTCTTTCCAGTGAACTTTGCAGTCTCTGGTCCTCTCTGCCACACGTTCCACTCTCCAACTTCTTGTTATGAAACTACAAATTTGATGCCTCCTGTCATACACCAGATACCCTGAAGCTTAATACATACATTCCAGGAACTCAGCTGAAGAACCAATTCTGACTGTGACCCCTAAAAATTCCTTATTATAAGCACTGACTCTGCTTGCAACACTCAAGACAACACTGTCCTGAGCGGTTCTGCATAGAAGAGAGAGAAGCTTACGAAGACGTTTCGGTCCGACTTGGACCAATATATACTCCCTGCTTCTCTCCTTTTTGTTAGTATGACTTTGTAAATGGTCCAAGTAGGACCATTTACAAAGTCATACTAACATACTAACTTGTGTATTGTTCCAGTCACGGTATTGTATTTAAGACATACTCAAACACGTTAAACAGAAAGTTCCCTTTTCCGCCCATGTGAATTATCACATCTTCCGCTAACTCCAATAAATTATATTTTTTTACAAATATTTTTACACTGAAAAATTTGCTATTAACCTCGAAAAAGCTAATTTGCTAGAAAATAACGTTTAAATGCTCATTGATCACCAACTAATTCTTGGTTATTAATCACTAGTTGATCATTTAATACTCATTTTTAACCAAATATTCTAAAGGTGAAAGTATACTTTAAAAAAACAGTTGTTTCCTTAATGGAGATTTATACTATAGTCCTCCTCACGATATTATTTTTAAGTTAAATACAAAAAATTATGGTAAATATGAGAAACAAGTTTTGTTGGGTAACTGCGACATTTTTACTGGGGCAACGTTTCGCTCTCCAGGAGATTTGACAAAGCTCCTGGAGAGCGAAAAGTTACCACAATAAAAATGCCTCATTAGGTACACATAAGTACACTTTTACCTCACATATTATTTGAAATTCTACCAACATTATTGCAATAAACTGTTTTTATTAGTTGCTGCCTACAATTTATACACGAGTTTTGTAACGTTTTATCTTCACCAATAATGTTCACCACAACCACATCACATTGTGATGAATGAAGAGCAATGATGCACGATCACCAGGACTATGATGTTATGTACAATGATCCACCACCATAAGTAACATCACTACCGTAATATGTACAATGATCCTCCACCACACGCAACATCAGTACCGTAATATGTACAATGATCCTCCACCACAAGTAACATCACTACCGTAATATGTACAATGATCCTCCACCACAAGTAACATCACTACCGTAATATGTACAATGATCCTCCACCACACGCAACATCAGTACCGTAATATGTACAATGATCCTCCACCACAAGTAACATCACTACCGTAATATGTACAATGATCAACCGCCACACGTAACATCACTACCGTAATATGTACAATGATCCACCGCCACACGTAACATCACTACCGTAATATGTACAATGATCCTCCACCACACGTAACATCACTACCGTAATATGTACAATAATCCTCCACCACAAGTAACATCACTACCGTAATATGTACAATGATCCTCCACCACACGTAACATCACTACCGTAATATGTACAATGATCAACCGCCACACGTAACATCACTACCGTAATATGTACAATGATCCTCCACCACACGTAACATCACTACCGTAATATGTACAATGATCCTCCACCACAAGTAACATCACTACCGTAATATGTACAATGATCCTCCACCACAAGTAACATCACTACCGTAATATGTACAATGATCAACCGCCACACGTAACATCACTACCGTAATATGTACAATGATCCTCCACCACAAGTAACATCACTACCGTAATATGTACAATGATCCTCCACCACACGTAACATCACTACCGTAATATGTACAATGATCCTCCACCACAAGTAACATCACTACCGTAATATGTACAATGATCCTCCACCACACGTAATATGTACAATGATCAACCGCCACACGTAACATCACTACCGTAATATGTACAATGATCCTCCACCACACGTAACATCACTACCGTAGTATGTACAGTGATCCTCCACCACAAGTAACATCACTACCGTAATATGTACAATGATCCTCCACCACACGTAACATCACTACCGTAATATGTACAATGATCCTCCACCACAAGTAACATCACTACCGTAATATGTACAATGATCCTCCACCAAACGTAACATCACTACCGTAATATGTACAATGATCCACCGCCACACGTAACATCACTACCGTAATATGTACAATGAACCACCGCCACACGTAACATCACTACCGTAATATGTACAATAATCCTCCACCACAAGTAACATCACTACCATATTATATAGTGGCAACCCCCCACTGATCAACATAGTGGCAACCCCCCACTGAACAACAACAAACACTGATTCACCACCTCCTCCCCCATCATCGCCACCAACGCAACTATGCGCTTATCGGCAATGGATGTTCCAGTAGAGAGGATTTTGGGGCACATAAGATAGTGGTATCGTACAGTGGTGCCGTTACCAACATTTTTCTGACATAACTCCTGGATGAAGCCGCGTTATCTCACCACAGAAGCAAATTACACACCCAGGAGTAAAGTTATCTTGGGGAATACAAAGATAAGAGAGAGAGAAAAGAGGAGGTACATCATTGTGAAACGAATTAGGTATATCAAACACACAGACAGACAGACAGACAAATACACACACACACACACACACACACACACACACACACACAGGGATGTTAGGAAGTACTTCTTCAGCCACAGAGTAGTCAGTAAGTGGAATAGTTTGGGAAGCGATGTAGTGGAGGCAGGATCCATACATAGCTTTAAGCAGAGGTATGATAAAGCTCACGGCTCAGGGAGAGTGACCTAGTAGCGATCAGTGAAGAGGCGGGGCCAGGAGCTCGGACTCGACCCCCGCAACCTCAACTAGGTGAGTACAACTAGGTGAGTACACACACACACACACACACGAGCACATCACCGGAGGCACACATCAACCAAATAACCGCTGCAGCATACGGGCGCCTGGCAAACCTGAGAATAGCGTTCCGATACCTTAATAAGGAATCGTTCAAGACACTGTACACTGTGTATGTTAGGCCCATACTGGAGTATGCAGCACCAGTCTGGAACCCACACCTGGTCAAGCACGTCAAGAAGTTAGAGAAAGTACAAAGGTTTGCAACAAGGCTAGTCCCAGAGCTCAAGGGAATGTCGTACGAGGAAAGGTTAAGGGAAATCGGACTGACGACACTGGAGGACAGAAGGGTCAGGGGAGACATGATAACGACATACAAAATACTGCGGGGAATAGACAAGGTGGACAGAGATAGGATGTTCCAGAGAGGGGACACAGGGACAAGGGGTCACAACTGGAAGCTGAAGACTCAGACGAGTCACAGGGACGTTAGGAAGTATTTCTTCAGTCATAGAGTTGTCAGCAAGTGGAATAGCCTAGCAAGTGAAGTAGTGGAGGCAGGAACCATACATAGTTTTAAGAAGAGGTATGACAAAGCTCAGGAAGCAGAGAGAGAGAGGATCCAGTAGCGATCAGTGAAGAGGCGGGGCCAGGAGCTGAGTCTCGACCCCTGCAACCACAATTAGGTGAGTACAATTAGGTGAGTACATACACACACACACGAGGCCAATGCAAACAGTACTGGAACAATAGTGAGTCATGGTACGTGACGAGGTGCCAGAGTGGGCACCTGTGACGAGCGGGGTTCCACAGGGGTCAGTCCTAGGACCGGTGCTGTTTCTGATATATGTGAACGACATGACAGAAGGAATAGAATCAGAAGTGTCACTGTCCGCAGATGATGTGAAGTTGATGAAAAGAATTCATTCGGACGAGGACCAGGAAGAACTACAGAGGGATCTGGAGAGGCTGCAGGCCAGGTCCAGCAACTATCTCCTGGAGCTTAACCCCACCAAGTGCAAAGTCATGAAGATTGGGGAAGGGCAAAGAAGACCGCAGACGGAGTACAGCCTAGGGGACCAGATACTACAAACCTCACTCAATGAAAAGGATCTTGGGGTGAGAATAACGCCGGGCACATCTCTTGAGGCGCACATCAACCAAATAACTGCTGCAGCATATGGGCGCCTAGAAAACCTACGAATAGCATTCAACATTTCAATAAGGAATCGTTCAGGACTCTGTACACCGTGTGAGTTGGGAATATATTGGAGTATGCAGCATCCGTTTGGAACCCACACCTAGCCAAGCACGTAAGGAAATTAGAGAAAGTGCAAAGGTTTGCAACAAGACTAGTCCGGAGCTAAGGGAAATGTAATACGAGGAGAGGATAAGTGAAATCGACCTAATGACACAGGACAGGAGAGATAGGGGGATATGATAATGATATATAAAATACTGAGAGGAATAGACAAGCTGGACAGAGACAGGATGTTCCAGAGATGGGACACAGAAATAAGGGGCTGCAATTGGAAGTTGAAGAATCAGATGAATCAAAAGGATGTTAGGAAGTATTTCATTAGTTATACATATGTCAGGAAGTGGAATAGTCTGGTAAGTGACGTAGCGGAGGCAGGAACCATACATAGTTTTAAGACGAAGTTTGATAAAGCTCATGGAGCAGGGAGAGAGAGGACCTAGTAACTATCAGTGAAGAAGCTGGGCCAGGAGCCATGACTCGACCCCTGCAACCACAAATAGGTGAGTACACACACACACACACACACACACACACACACACACACACACACACACACACACACACACACACACACACATTCACACATACACACACACACACACACACACACGCATACACACACACACACACACACACAGCCAGGAGCTCGGACTCGACCCCCGCAACCTCAACTAGGTGAATACACACACACACACACACACACACACACACACACACACGTATATATCCATTCAGGGAAATGTTCACATGAATGAATTTAATCTTGTGTACACTCTGGGTTAGTAAATGACTTGTGAAACACCCAGGTGACCAGGGCAACATGGAGGTGACCAGGAAAGCAGATAGGTGACCAGGGAAGCAAATAGGTGACCAGGGCAGGAGGTAGGTGACCAGGGTATCAGGTAGGTGACCAGGGTAGCAGGTAGATGACCTGGGTAGCAGGTAGGTGACCTGGGTAGCAGGTAGGTGACCTGGGTAGCAGGTAGGTGACCTGGGTAGAACGTACGGGTTTTTTGTTGCTGTAGATTCGCCGGTACATTCGCCCTGCAAGGGACTTTTCCAACTGGTGGCCCGGCCTTGGCTCACTATCGTGGCAGTGTATCAGACGAATGTGTGCCATGGGAAGAGGTTCACGTACCTCCTCGTCTTCTGGGACTACCTGTCCCCAGGCCTAGCCCCATTCCCCGCCTCACGGGGATGGGAGGGAGAAGATTGGCACCTTGCACTGCCACAAACCCCGCCTCACTGGGCTCAAAGGATGAGGCAGCTGCATAGCAGCGGACGATGTCAGGAGGTGCAAAGGAAGCAGGCATTACAAGATCCTTTGGAAGTCACACCCCAGCTTTGAAGGTAGGTGGCCAGGGTAGGAGGTAGGTAAACAGGTCAAGAGGTAGGTGAACAGGTCAGGAGGTAGGTGACCAGGGCAGTAGGTAGGTTACCAGGGTGTACAAGGTAGAATACCGGGCAGCAGGTAGGTGACCAGGGCAGTAGGTAGGTTACCAGGGTACAAGGTAGAATACCAGGCAGCAGGTAGGTGACCAGGAGCCCAGGTAGGTGATCAGGGGAGCAGGTTGGTGACCAGGGCAGCAGGTAGGTGCCAAGAGCAGCATGCACATG
>NW_027199872.1:0-27085 GCF_038502225.1 Cherax quadricarinatus | reverse complement strand
TTTTCAAGCTTTTTATCAGAATTACTAATGGAATTGAAATTTTCAAGACTTTTCAACATTTTAAAGAATATTACATATTTTTCAAAAAGCCCATAAAATTTCGATGAAATTCAGTAATAATTTTTAATGTTTCATATATTTTTTTAAAATACCAAAAGCATTGAAAAAGTCGAAAAATATGGCAAAATAATGTTTTACTGCATATTTCGACGATTTAGAGCATTTAGGTAACTTTTCAAACAAACCTGATTTTTTAGCTAAAATTCTTGGATTTTCAACCTTTTTTTTATCAGAATTAATGATGGAATTGAAATTTTCGAGGCTTTTCAATATTTTAAAGTATATTACATATTTTTCAAAAAGTCTATAAAATTTCGATGAAATTCACAAATAATTTTGAATATTTCATATATATTTTTTAAAAATACAAAAAGCATTGAAAAAATCGAAAAATATGGCAAAATAATGTTTTTCTGCATATCTCGACGATTTATAGCATTTAGAATACTTTTCAGACAAACCTGATTTTTTAGCTAAAATTGATGGATTTCCAATCTTTTTTATCAGAATTACTGATTGAATTAAAATTTTCGAACCTTTTCAACATTTTAAAGTATACTACATATTTTTCAAAAAGCCCATAAAATTTCGATGAAATTCAGAAATAATTTTGAATATTTCATATAGTTTTTTAAAAAATACCAAAAGCATTGAAAAAATCGAAAAATATGGCAAAATGATATTTCACTGCATATTTCGATGATTTACAGCATTTAGATCACTTTTCAGACAAACCTGATTTTTTAGCTAAAATTCTTTGATTTTCAAGCTTTTTTTTATCAGAATTACTGATGGAATTGAAATTTTCGAGGCTTTTCAACATTTTAAAGTATATTACATATTTTTCAAAAAGACCATAAAATTTCGATGAAATTCAGAAATAATTTTGAATATTTCATATATTTTTTTAAAAATACCTAAAGCATTGAAAAAATCGAAAAATATGGCAAAATGATGTTTTACTGCATATTTCGACGATTTAGAGCATTTAGAACACTTTTCAGACAAACCTGATTTTTTAGCTAAAATTCATGGATTTTCAAATTTTTTTATCAGAATTAATGATGGAATTGAAATTTTCGAGCCTTTTCAACATTTTAAAGTATATTACATATTTTTCAAAAAGTCCATAAAATTTCGATGAAATTCAGTAATAATTTTGAATATTTCATATATTTTTTAAAAATAGTAAAAGCATGGAAAAAATCGAAAAATATGTCAAAATTATGTTTTTCTGCATATTTTAACGATTTAGAGCATTTAGAAAACTTTTCAGAAAAACCTCATATTTTTGCTAAAATTCTTGGATTTTCAAGCTTTTTTTATCAGAATTACTGATTGAATTGAAATTTTCGAGACTTTTCAACATTTTAATGTATATTACATATTTTTCAAAAAGACCATAAAATTTCGATTAAATTCAGAAATAATTTTGAATATTTTATATATTTTTTAGAAATACCAGTTTCATTGAAAAAATCGAAAAATATGGCAAAATGATGTTTTACTGCATATTTCAGAACACTTTTCAGACAAACCTGATTTTTTTAGGTAAAATTCATGGATTTTCAAGCTTTTTATCAGAATTACTAATGGAATTGAAATTTTCAAGACTTTTCAACATTTTAAAGAATATTACATATTTTTCAAAAAGCC
Source organism: Cherax quadricarinatus (assembly GCF_038502225.1). Classification (NCBI taxonomy): domain Eukaryota; kingdom Metazoa; phylum Arthropoda; class Malacostraca; order Decapoda; family Parastacidae; genus Cherax; species Cherax quadricarinatus. Next base: position 25,369 of record NW_027199872.1, on the reverse strand, counting down.
TATAAAATTTCGATGAAATTCAGTAATAATTTTTAATGTTTCATATATTTTTTTAAAATACCAAAAGCATTGAAAAAGTCGAAAAATATGGCAAAATAATGTTTTACTGCATATTTCGACGATTTAGAGCATTTAGGTAACTTTTCTGACAAACCTGATTTTTAGCTAAAATTCTTGAATTTTCAAATTTTTTTGTCAGAATTACTGATGGAATTGAAATTTTCGAGTCTTTTCAACATTTTAAAGTATATTACATATTTTTCAAAAATCCCATAAAATTTCGATGTAATTCAGAAGTAATTTTGAACATTTCATATATTTTTAAAAAAATAGCAAAAGCATTGAAAAAATCGAAAAATATATATCAAAATGATGTTTTACTGCATATTTCGACGATTTAGAGCATTTAGAACACTTTTCAGACAAACCTGATTTTTTTTAGCTAAAATTCATGGATTTTCAAGCTTTTTTATCAGAATTACTAATGGATTTGAAATTCTCGAGCCTTTTCAACATTTTAAAATATATTATATATTTTTCAAAAAGCCCATAAAATTTTGATGAAATTCAGTAATAATTTTGAATGTTTCATATATTTTTTAAAAATACGAAAAGCATTGAAAAAATCGAAAAATATGGCAAAATGATATTTTACTGCAGATTTCGACGATTTAGAGCATTTAGATAACTTCTCAGACAAACCTGATTTTTTTGCTAAAATTCTTGGATTTTCAAGCTTTTTTTATCAGAATTACTGATGGAAATGAAATTTTCCATCGTTTTCAACATTTTCATGTATTTTACATATTTTTCAAAAAGCCCATAAAATTTCGATTGAATTCAGAAATAATTTTGAATATTTCACATATTTTTTAGAAATACCAATTACATTGAAAAATTCGAAAAGTATGGCAAAATGATGTTTTACTGCATATTTCGATGATTTAGAGCATTTAGAACACTTTACAGGCAAACCCGATTTTTTAGATAAAATTCATGGATTTTCAAACTTGAAATATTTATTGACACAATACTATAAAAAAATATCATATTTAATTTACTTTCAGCATAAAATTCATTTCCGTAAATAGTTCTGACAAAAAAGTTTGAAAATCCATGAGTTTCAGCTAAAAAATCAGGTTTGTTAAAAATGTGATCTAAATGCTCTAAATCGTCGAAATATGCAGTGAAACATCATTTTGCCATATTTTTCGATTTTTTTCAATGCTTTTGGTATTTTTAAAAAATATATGAAATATTCAAAATTATTTCTGAATTTCATCGAAATTTCAGACAAACCTGATTTTTTAGCTAAAATTCATGGATTTTCAAACTTTTTTATCAGAATTACTGAAGGAATTGAAATTTTCGAGCCTTTTCAACATATTAAAGTATATTACATGTTTTTCAAAAATCCCATAAAATTTCGATGAAATTCAAAAGTAATTTTGAACATTTCATATATTTTTTTAACAATAGTAAAAGAATTGAAAAAATCGAAAAATATGGCAAAATGATGTTTTACTGCATATTTCGACGATTTACAGCATTTAGAACACTGTTCAGACAAACCTGATTTTTTAGCTAAAATTCATGGATTTTCAGAATTATTCATGGAATTGAAATTTTTGAGCCTTTTCAACATTTTAAAGTATATTACATATTTTTCAAAAAGCCCATAAAATTTTGATGAAATTCGGAAATAATTTTCAATGTTTCATATATTTTTTGAAAAAATACCAAAAGCATTGAAAAAATCTAAAAAAATGTCAAAATGATATTTTACTGCATATTTCGACTATTTTGAGCATTTAGATAGCTTTTCAAACAAACCTGATTTTTTAGCTAAAATTCTTGGATTTTCAACCTTTTTTTTATCAGAATTAATGATGGAATTGAAATTTTCGAGGCTTTTCAATATTTTAAAGTATATTACATATTTTTCAAAAAGTCCATAAAATTTCGATGAAATTCAGAAATAATTTTGAATATTTCATATATATTTTTTAAAAATACAAAAAGCATTGAAAAAATCGAAAAATATGGCAAAATAATGTTTTTCTGCATATTTCGACGATTTAGAGCATTTAGAACACTTTTCAGACAAACCTGATTTTTTAGCTAAAATTCATGGATTTTCAAGCTTTTTTATCATAATTATTGATGGAATTGAAATTGTCCAGCCTTTTCAACATTTTGAAGTATATTACATATTTTTCGAAAAGCCCATAAAATTTCGATGAAATTCAGAAATAATTTTGAATCTTTCATATATTTTTTTAAGAATACCAAAAGCATTAAAAAAATCGAAAAATATGGCAAAATGATATTTTACTGCATATTTCGACTATTTAGAGCATTTAGATAACTTTTCAAACAAACCTGATTTTTTAGCTAAAATTCTTTGATTTTCAACCTTTTTTTTATCAGAATTAATGATGGAATTGAAATTTTCGAGGCTTTTCAATATTTTAAAGTATATTACATATTTTTCAAAAAGTCCATAAAATTTCGATGAAATTCAGAAATAATTTTGAATATTTCATATATATTTTTTAAAAATACAAAAAGCATTGAAAAAATCGAAAAATATGGCAAAATAATGTTTTTCTGCATATTTCGACGATTTAGAGCATTTAGAACACTTTTCAGACAAACCTGATTTTTTAGCTAAAATTCATGGATTTTCAAGCTTTTTTATCAGAATTATTGATGGAATTGAAATTGTCCAGCCTTTTCAACATTTTGAAGTATATTACATATTTTTCAAAAAGTCGATAAAATTTCGATGAAATTCAGTAATAATTTTGAATATTTCATATATTTTTTAAAAATAACAAAAGCATTGAAAAAAATCGAAAAATATGGCAAAATGATATTTTACTGCAGATTTCGACGATTTAGAGCATTTAGAAAATTTTTCAGACAAACCTGATTTTTTTGCTAAAATTCTTGGATTTTCAAGCTTTTTTCATCAGAATTACTGATTGAATTGAAATTTTCGAGACTTTTCAACATTTTAATGTATATTACATATTTTTCAAAAAGACCATAAAATTTCGATTAAATTCAGAAATAATTTTGAATATTTTATATATTTTTTAGAAATACCAGTTTCATTGAAAAAATCGAAAAATATGGCAAAATGATGTTTTACTAAATATTTCGATGATTAACAGCATTTTAAACAATTTTCAGGCAAACCTGATTTTTTTAGATAAAATTCATAGATTTTTAAACTTGAAATATTTATTTACACGATACTACACAAAAATATCATATTTAATTTACTTTCAGCATAAAATTCATTTCCATAAGTAATTCTGACTAAAAAAGTTTGAAAATCCATGAATTTTACCTAAAAAATCAGGTTTGTAAAAAAATTGATCTAAATGCTCTATATCTTCGAAATATGCAGTGAAACATCGTTTTGCCATATTTTTCGATTTTTTCAATGCTTTCGGTATTTTTAAAAAATATATGAAATATCCAAAAATTTTTCTGAATTTCATCGAAATTTTACTGGCCTTTTGAAAAATATGCAATATACTGTAAAATGTTGAAAAGGCTCGAAAATTTCAATTCCATCAGTAATTCTCATCAAAAAGTTTGAAAATTCATGAATTTTAGCCAAAAAATCAGGTTTGTCTGAAAAGTGTTCCAAATGCTCTAAATCGTCCAAATATGCAGTAAAACATTACTGATAGCAAAAGCATGGAAAAAATCGAAAAATATGGCAAAATGATATTTTACTGCAGATTTCGACGATTTAGAGGATTTAGATAACTTTTCAGACAAACCTGAACTTTTTGCTAAAATTCTTGGATTTTCAAGGTTTTTTTATCAGAATTACTGATGGAATTAAAATTTTCGAGCGTTTTCAACATTTTAATGTATATTAGAAATTTTTCAAAAAGCCTATAAAATTTTGATTGAATTCAGAAATAATTTTGAATATTTCACATATTTTTTAGAAATACCATTTACATTGAAAAATTCGAAAAATATGGCAAAATGATGTTTTGCTGCATATTTCGATGATTTAGAGCATTTAGAACACTTTTCAGGCAAACCTGATTTTTTAGATAAAATTCATTGATTTTCAAACTTGAAATATTTATTGACTCAATACTACACAAAAATATCATATTTAATTTACTTTCAGCATAAAATTCATTTCCGTAAGTATTTCTGACAAAAAAGTTTGAAAATCCATGAATTTTAGCTAAAAAATCAGGTTTGTTTTTTAAAAATGTGATCTAAATGCTCTAAATCGTCGAAATATGCAGTGAAACATCATGTTGCCATATATTTCGATTTTTTCAATGCTTTTGGTACTTTTAAAAAATATTTGAAATATTTAAAATTATTTCTGAATTTTATCGAAATTTTATTGGCTTTTTGAAAAATGTGCAATATACTTTAAAATGTTGAAAAGGCTCGAAAATTTCAATTCCATCAGTAATTCTCATCAAAAAGTTTGAAAATTTATGAATTTTAGCTAAAAAATCAGGTTTGTCTGAAAAGTGTTCCAAATGCTCTAAATCGTCGAAATATGCAGTAAAACATCATTTTGCCATAATTTAGGATTTTTTCAATGCTTTCGGTATTTTTAAAAAATGTGTGAAATATCTGAAATAACTGAAATATATGAAATACCTAAAGCATTGAAAAAAACGAAAAATATGGTAAAATGATGTTTTATTGCATATTTAGACGATTTGGAGCATTTAAAACACTTTTTAGACAAACCTGATTTTTAGGTAAAATTCAGGGATTTTCAATCTTTTTTATCAGAATTACTGATGGAATTGAAATTTTGGAGCTTTTTAAACATTTGAAAGTATATTAAATATTTTTGAAAATGCCCATGAAATGTCGATGAAATTCAGAAATAATTTTGAATATTTCATACATTTTTTTTAAAATACCAAAAGCATTGAAAAAATCGAAAATTATGGCAAAATGATGTTTTACTGCATATTTTGACGATTTAGACCATTTAGATCACTTTTCAGACAAACCTGATTTTTTAGCTAAAGTTCAAGGATTTTCAAACTTTTTTATCAGAATTACTGATGGAATTGAATTTAATGCTGAAAGTAACTTAAATATGACATTTAAGTGTAGTATTGTGTCAATACATAATTCAAATTTGAAAATCCACGTATTTTAGCTGAAAAGTAAGGTTTGTTTGAAAAGTGCTCTAAATGCTCCAAATCGTCGAGAAATGCTGTAAAACATCTTTCAGCAATTTTTTTTATTTTTTCAGTGCTTCATGTATTTCATATATTTCACATATTTTTTAAAAATACCAAAAGCATTGAAAAAATCGAAAACGGGGCAAAATGATCCTTTACTCCATATTTCGACGATTTAGAGCATTTGGAACACTTTTCAGACAAACCTGATTTTTTAGCTAAAATTCATGGATTTTCATACTTTTTTATCAGAATAACTGAAGGAATTCAAATTTTCGAGCCTTTTCAACATATTAAAGTATATTGCATATTTTTCAAAAATCCTATAAAATTTCGATGAAATTCAAAAGTAATTTTGAACATTTCATTTATTTTTTTGAAAAAATCGAAAAATATGGCAAAATGATGTTTTACTGCATATTTCGACGATTTATAGCATTTAGAACACTGTTCAGACAAACCTGATTTTTTAGCTAAAATTCATGGATTTTCAAAATTATTCATGGAATTGAAATTTTCGAGCCATTTCAACATTTTAAAGTATATTACATATTTTTCAAAAAGCCCATAAAATTTCGATGAAATTCGGAAATAATTTTGAATGTTTCATATATTTTTTAAAAAAATACCAAAAGCATTGAAAAAATCGAAAAATATGGCAAAATGATATTTTACTGCATATTTCGATTATTTAGAGCATTTAGATAACTTTTCAAACAAACCTGATTTTTTAGCTAAAATTCTTGGATTTTCAAGGGTTTTTTTATCAGAATTAATGATGGAATTGAAATTTTCAAGGCTTTTCAATATTTTAAAGTATATTACATATTTTTCAAAAAGTCCATAAAATTTCGATGAAATTCAGAAATAATTTTGAATATTTCATATATTTTTTTTAAAAATACCAAAAGCATTGAAAAAATCGAAAAATATGGCAAAATAATGTTTTACTGCATATTTCGACGATTTAGAGCATTTAGGTAACTTTTCTGACAAACCTGATTTTTTAGCTAAAATTCTTGAATTTTCAAGTTTTTTTTGTCAGAATTACTGATGGAATTGAAATTTTCGAGCCTTTTCAACATTTTAAACCATATTAGATAGTTTTCAAAAATCCCATAAAATTTCGATATAATTCAGTAGTAATTTTGAACATTTCATATATATTTTAGAAAATAGCAAAAGCATTGAAAAAATCGAAAAATGTGGCAAAATGATGTTTTACTGCATATTTCGAAGATTTAGAGCATTTAGAACACTTTTCACACAAACCTAATTTTTTTTAGCTAAAATTCATGGATTTTCAAGCTTTTTTATCAGAATTACTAATGGAATTGAAATTTTCGAGCCTTTTCAACATTATAAAATATATTACATATTTTTCAAAAAGCCCATAAAATTTTGATGAAATTCACTAATAATTTTGAATGATTCATATATTTTTTAAAAATACGAAAAGCATTGAAAAAAAATCGAAAAATAGGGCAAAATGATATTTTACTGCAGATTTCGACGATTTAGAGCATTTAGATAACTTTCCAGACAAACCTGATTTTTTGCTAAAATTCTTGGATTTTCAAGCTTTTTTTTATCAGAATTACTGATGGAATTGAAATTTTAGAGCGTTTTCAACATTTTAGTGTATATTTCATATTTTTCAAAAAGTCTATAAAATTTCGATTGAATTCAGAAATAATTTTCAATATTTCATATATTTTATAGAAATACAAATATCATTGAAAAATTCGAAAAATATGGCAAAATGATGTTTTACTGCATATATCTATGATTTAGAGCATTTAGAAAACTTTTCAGGCAAACCTGATTTTTTAGATAAAATTCATGGATTTTCAAACTTGAAATATTTATTGACACAATATTACACAAAAATATCATATTTAATTTACTTTTAGCATAACATTCATTTCCATAAGTAATTCTGAGAAAAAAGTTTGAAAATCCATGAATTATAGCTAAAAAATCAGGTTTGTAAAAAATATGATCTAAATGCTCTAAATCGTCGAAATATGCAGGGAAACGTCATTTTGCCATATTTTTCTATTTTTTCAATGCTTTTGGTGTTTTTAAAAAATATATGAAATATTCAAAATTATTTCTGAATTTCATGGAAATTTTATTGGCTTTTTGAAAAATATGCAATATACTTTAAAATGTTGAAAGGCTTGAAAATTTCAATTCCATCAGTAATTTTCATCAAAAAGTGTTAAAATTCATGAATTTTAGCTAGAAAATCAGGTTTGTCTGAAAAGTGTTCCAAATGCTCTAAATCGTCGAAATATGCAGTAAAACATCATTTGGCCAAATTTTTGGATTTTTTTCAATGCTTTTGGTATTTTTAAAAAATGTATCAAATATCTGAAATAACTGAAATATATGAAATACCTCAAGCATTGAAAAAAGCGAAAAATATGGTAAAATGATGTTTTACTGCATATTCAGACGATTTGGAGCATTTAAAACACTTTTTAGACAAACCTGATTTTTAGGTGAAATTCAGGGATTTTCAATCTTTTTTATCAGAATTACTGATGGAATTGAAATTTTGGAGCTTTTTAAACATTTGAAAGTATATTAAATATTTTTGAAAATGCCCATGAAATGTCGATGAAATTCAGAAATAATTTTGAATATTTCATACATTTTTTTTAAAATACCAAAAGCATTGAAAAAATCGAAAATTATGGCAAAATGATGTTTTACTGCATATTTTGACGATTTAGACCATTTAGATCACTTTTCAGACAAACCTGATTTTTTAGCTAAAGTTCAAGGATTTTCAAACTTTTTTATCAGAATTACTGATGGAATTGAATTTAATGCTGAAAGTAACTTAAATATGACATTTAAGTGTAGTATTGTGTCAATACATAATTCAAATTTGAAAATCCACGTATTTTAGCTGAAAAGTAAGGTTTGTTTGAAAAGTGCTCTAAATGCTCCAAATCGTCGAGAAATGCTGTAAAACATCTTTCAGCAATTTTTTTTATTTTTTCAGTGCTTCATGTATTTCATATATTTCAGGTATTTCATATATTTCACTTATTTTTTAAAAATACCAAAAGCATTGAAAAAATCGAAAAACGGGGCAAAAATGATGCTTTACTCCATATTTCGACGATTTAGAGCATTTGGAACACTTTTCAGACAAACCTGATTTTTTAGCTAAAATTCATGGATTTTCATACTTTTTTATCACAATAACTGAAGGAATTCAAATTTTCGAGCCTTTTCAACATATTAAAGTATATTACATATTTTTCAAAAATCCTATAAAATTTCGATGATATTCAAAAGTAATTTTGAACATTTCATTTATTTTTTTGAAAAAATCGAAAAATATGGCAAAATGATGTTTTACTGCATATTTCGACGATTTAGAGCATTTAGAACACTGTTCAGACAAACCTGATTTTTTAGCTAAAATTCATGGATTTTCAAAATTATTCATGGAATTGAAATTTTCGAGCCATTTCAACATTTTAAAGTATATTACATATTTTTCAAAAAGCCTATAAAATTTCGATGAAATTCGGAAATAATTTTGAATGTTTCATATATTTTTTAAAAAAATACCAAAAGCATTGAAAAAATCGAAAAATATGGCAAAATGATATTTTACTGCATATTTCGATTATTTAGAGCATTTAGATAACTTTTCAAACAAACCTGATTTTTTAGCTAAAATTTTTGGATTTTCAAGGTTTTTTTAATCAGAATTAATGATGGAATTGAAATTTTCGAGGCTTTTCAATATTTTAAAGTATATTACATATTTTTCAAAAAGTCCATAAAATTTCGATGAAATTCAGAAATAATTTTGAATATTTCATATATTTTTTTTAAAAATACCAAAAGCATTGAAAAAATCGAAAAATATGGCAAAATAATGTTTTACTGCATATTTCGACGATTTAGAGCATTTAGGTAACTTTTCTGACAAACCTTATTTTTTAGCTAAAATTCTTGAATTTTCAAGTTTTTTTGTCAGAATTACTGATGGAATTGAAATTTTCGAGCCTTTTCAACATTTTAAAGTATATTAGATAGTTTTCAAAAATCCCATAAAATTTCGATATAATTCAGTAGTAATTTTGAACATTTCATATATTTTTTAGAAAATAGCAAAAGCATTGAAAAAATCGAAAAATGTGGCAAAATGATGTTTTACTGCATATTTCGAAGATTTAGAGCATTTAGAACACTTTTCAGACAAACCTAATTTTTTTTAGCTAAAATTCATGGATTTTCAAGCTTTTTTATCAGAATTACTAATGGAATTGAAATTTTCGAGCCTTTTCAACATTTTAAAATATATTACATATTTTTCAAAAAGCCCATAAAATTTTGATGAAATTCAGTAATAATTTTGAATGTTTCATATATTTTTTAAAAATACGAAAAGCATTGAAAAAAAATCGAAAAATAGGGCAAAATGATATTTTACTGCAGATTTCGACGATTTAGAGCATTTAGATAACTTTCCAGACAAACCTGATTTTTTGCTAAAATTCTTGGATTTTCAAGCTTTTTTTTATCAGAATTACTGATGGAATTGAAATTTTAGAGCGTTTTCAACATTTTAATGTATATTTCATATTTTTCAAAAAGCCCATGAAATTTCGATTGAATTCAGAAATAATTTTCAATATTTCATATATTTTATAGAAATACCAATATCATTGAAAAATTCGAAAAATATGGCAAAATGATGTTTTACTGCATATTTCTATGATTTAGAGCATTTAGAAAACTTTTCAGGCAAACCTGATTTTTTAGATAAAATTCATGGATTTTCAAACTTGAAATATTTATTGACACAATACTACACAAAAATATCATATTTAATTTACTTTTAGCATAAAATTCATTTCCATAAGTAATTCTGAGAAAAAAGTTTGAAAATCCATGAATTATAGCTAAAAAATCAGGTTTGTAAAAAATGTGATCTAAATGCTCTAAATCGTCGAAATATGCAGGGAAACGTCATTTTGCCATGTTTTTCGATTTTTTCAATGCTTTTGGTGTTTTTAAAAAATATATGAAATATTCAAAATTATTTCTGAATTTCATGGAAATTTTATTGGCTTTTTGAAAAATATGCAATATACTTTAAAATGTTGAAAGGCTTGAAAATTTCAATTCCATCAGTAATTTTCATCAAAAAGTGTTAAAATTCATGAATTTTAGCTAAAAAGTCAGGTTTGTCTGAAAAGTGTTCCAAATGCTCTAAATCGTCGAAATATGCAGTAAAACATCATTTTGCCATATTTTTGGATTTTTTTCAATGCTTTTGGTATTTTTAAAAAATGTATCAAATATCTGAAATAACTGAAATATATGAAATACCTGAAGCATTGAAAAAAACGAGAAATATGGTAAAATGATGTTTTACTGCATATTTAAATGATTTGGAGCATTTAAAACACTTTTTAGACAAACCTGATTTTTAGCTAAAATTCAGGGATTTTTAATCTTTTTTATCAGAATTACTGATGGAATTGAAATTTTCGAGCTTTTTAAACATTTTAAAGTATATTACATATTTTTGAAAATGCCCATGAAATGTCAATGAAATTCAGAAATAATTTTGAATATTTCATACATTTTTTTTAAAATACCAAAAGCATTGAAAAAATCGAAAATTATGGCAAAATGATGTTTTACTGCATATTTCGACGATTTAGACCATTTAGATCACTTTTCAGACAAACGTGATTTTTTGCTAAAATTCATGGATTTTCAAACTTTTTTTATTAGAATTACTGATGGAATTGAATTTTATGCTGAAAGTAACTTAAATATGACATTTTAGTGTAGTATTGTGTCAATACATATTTCAAATTTTAAAATCCACATATTTTAGCTGAAAAGTAAGGTTTGTTTGAAAAGTGCTCAAAATGCTCCAAATCGTCGAAATATGCAGTAAAACATCATTTAGCAATTGTTTTTATTTTTTCAATGATTCATGTATTTCATATATTTCAGGTATTTCATATATTTCACATTTTTTTTTAAAATACCAAAAGCATTGAAAAAAATCGAAAAATGTGGCAAAATGATGTTTTACTGCATATTTCGACGATTTAGAGCATTTGGAAAACTTTTCAAACAAACCTGATTTTTTAGCTAAAATTCATGGATTTTCAAACTTTTTTATCAGAATTACTGAAGGAATTGAAATTTTCGAGCCTTTTCAACATTTTAAAGTACATTACATATTTTTCAAAAATCCCATAAAATTTCGATGAAATTCAGAAGTAATTTTAAACATTTCATATATTTTTTTAACAATAGTAGAAGCATTGAAAAAATCGAAAAATATGGCAAAATGATGTTTTACTGCATATTTCGACGATTTATAGCATTTAGAACAACGTTGAGACAAACCTGATTTTTTAGCTAAAATTCATGGATTTTCAAACTTTTTTATCAGAATTATTGATGGAATTGAAATTTTCGAGCCTTTTCAACATTTTAAAGTATATTACATATTTTTCAAAAAGCCCATAAAATTTTGATGAATTTCGGAAATAATTTTGAATGTTTCATATATGTAGGTTGGTAGACAGCAACCACCCAGGGAAGTACTACCGTCCTGCCAGATGACTGTGAAACAAAAACCTGTAACTGTTTTGCATGATGGTAGGATTGCTGGTTTCTTTTTCTGTCTCATAAACACGCTAAGATAACAGGGATATCTTGCTACTCCTACTTACACTTTGGTCACACTTCACAGACACGCACATGCATATATATATATACATACATCTAGGTTTTTCTCCTTTTTCTAAATAGCTCTTGTTCTTTTTTATTTCTTCTATTGTCCATGGGGAAGTGGAAAAGAATCTTTCCTCCGTAAGCCATGCGTGTCGTATGAGGCGACTAAAATGCCGGGAGCAATGGGCTAGTAACCCCTTCTCCTGTATACAATTACTAAAAAAGAGAAGAAGAAAAACTTTATAAAACTGGGTTGCTTAAATGTGCGTGGATGTAGTGCGGATGACAAGAAACAGATGATTGCTGATGTTATGAATGAAAAGAAGTTGGATGTCCTGGCCCTAAGCGAAACAAAGCTGAAGGGGGTAGGAGAGTTTCAGTGGGGGGAAATAAATGGGATTAAATCTGGAGTATCTGAGAGAGTTAGAGCAAAGGAAGGGGTAGCAGTAATGTTAAATGATCAGTTATGGAAGGAGAAAAGAGAATATGAATGTGTAAATTCAAGAATTATGTGGATTAAAGTAAAGGTTGGATGCGAGAAGTGGGTCATAATAAGCGTGTATGCACCTGGAGAAGAGAGGAATGCAGAGGAGAGAGAGAGATTTTGGGAGATGTTAAGTGAATGTATAGGAGCCTTTGAACCAAGTGAGAGAGTAATTGTGGTAGGGGACTTGAATGCTAAAGTAGGAGAAACTTTTAGAGAGGGTGTGGTAGGTAAGTTTGGGGTGCCAGGTGTAAATGATAATGGGAGCCCTTTGATTGAACTTTGTATAGAAAGGGGTTTAGTTATAGGTAATACATATTTTAAGAAAAAGAGGATAAATAAGTATACACGATATGATGTAGGGCGAAATGACAGTAGTTTGTTGGATTATGTATTGGTAGATAAAAGACTGTTGAGTAGACTTCAGGATGTACATGTTTATAGAGGGGCCACAGATATATCAGATCACTTTCTAGTTGTAGCTACACTGAGAGTAAAAGGTAGATGGGATACAAGGAGAATAGAAGCATCAGGGAAGAGAGAGGTGAAGGTTTATAAACTAAAAGAGGAGGCAGTTAGGGTAAGATATAAACAGCTATTGGAGGATAGATGGGCTAATGAGAGCATAGGCAATGGGGTCGAAGAGGTATGGGGTAGGTTTAAAAATGTAGTGTTAGAGTGTTCAGCAGAAGTTTGTGGTTACAGGAAAGTGGGTGCAGGAGGGAAGAGGAGCGATTGGTGGAATGATGATGTAAAGAGAGTAGTAAGGGAGAAAAAGTTAGCATATGAGAAGTTTTTACAAAGTAGAAGTGATGCAAGGAGGGAAGAGTATATGGAGAAAAAGAGAGAAGTTAAGAGAGTGGTGAAGCAATGTAAAAAGAGAGCAAATGAGAGAGTGGGTGAGATGTTATCAACAAATTTTGTTGAAAATAAGAAAAAGTTTTGGAGTGAGATTAACAAGTTAAGAAAGCCTAGAGAACAAATGGATTTGTCAGTTAAAAATAGGAGAGGAGAGTTATTAAATGGAGAGTTAGAGGTATTGGGAAGATGGAAGGAATATTTTGAGGAATTGTTAAATGTTGATGAAGATAGGGAAGCTGTGATTTCGTGTATAGGGCAAGGAGGAATAACATCTTGTAGGAGTGAGGAAGAGCCAGTTGTGAGTGTGGGGGAAGTTCGTGAGGCAGTAGGTAAAATGAAAGGGGGTAAGGCAGCCGGGATTGATGGGATAAAGATAGAAATGTTAAAAGCAGGTGGGGATATAGTTTTGGAGTGGTTGGTGCAATTATTTAATAAATGTATGGAAGAGGGTAAGGTACCTAGGGATTGGCAGAGAGCATGCATAGTTCCTTTGTATAAAGGCAAAGGGGATAAAAGAGAGTGCAAAAATTATAGGGGGATAAGTCTGTTGAGTGTACCTGGTAAAGTGTATGGTAGAGTTATAATTGAAAGAATTAAGAGTAAGACGGAGAATAGGATAGCAGATGAACAAGGAGGCTTTAGGAAAGGTAGGGGGTGTGTGGACCAGGTGTTTACAGTGAAACATATAAGTGAACAGTATTTAGATAAGGCTAAAGAGGTCTTTGTGGCATTTATGGATTTGGAAAAGGCGTATGACAGGGTGGATAGGGGGGCAATGTGGCAGATGTTGCAAGTGTATGGTGTAGGAGGTAGGTTACTGAAAGCAGTGAAGAGTTTTTACGAGGATAGTGAGGCTCAAGTTAGAGTATGTAGGAAAGAGGGAAATTTTTTCCCAGTAAAAGTAGGCCTTAGACAAGGATGTGTGATGTCACCGTGGTTGTTTAATATATTTATAGATGGGGTTGTAAGAGAAGTAAATGCGAGGGTCTTGGCAAGAGGCGTGGAGTTAAAAGATAAAGAATCACACACAAAGTGGGAGTTGTCACAGCTGCTCTTTGCTGATGACACTGTGCTCTTGGGAGATTCTGAAGAGAAGTTGCAGAGATTGGTGGATGAATTTGGTAGGGTGTGCAAAAGAAGAAAATTAAAGGTGAATACAGGAAAGAGTAAGGTTATGAGGATAACAAAAAGATTAGGTGATGAAAGATTGAATATCAGATTGGAGGGAGAGAGTATGGAGGAGGTGAACGTATTCAGATATTTGGGAGTGGACGTGTCAGCGGATGGGTCTATGAAAGATGAGGTGAATCATAGAATTGATGAGGGAAAAAGAGTGAGTGGTGCACTTAGGAGTCTGTGGAGACAAAGAACTTTGTCCTTGGAGGCAAAGAGGGGAATGTATGAGAGTATAGTTTTACCAACGCTCTTATATGGGTGTGAAGCGTGGGTGATGAATGTTGCAGCGAGGAGAAGGCTGGAGGCAGTGGAGATGTCATGTCTGAGGGCAATGTGTGGTGTGAATATAATGCAGAGAATTCGTAGTTTGGAAGTTAGGAGGAGGTGCGGGATTACCAAAACTGTTGTCCAGAGGGCTGAGGAAGGGTTGTTGAGGTGGTTCGGACATGTAGAGAGAATGGAGCGAAACAGAATGACTTCAAGAGTGTATCAGTCTGTAGTGGAAGGAAGGCGGGGTAGGGGTCGGCCTAGGAAGGGTTGGAGGGAGGGGGTAAAGGAGGTTTTGTGTGCGAGGGGCTTGGACTTCCAGCAGGCATGCGTGAGCGTGTTTGATAGGAGTGAATGGAGACAAATGGTTTTTAATACTTGACGTGCTGTTGGAGTGTGAGCAAAGTAACATTTATGAAGGGATTCAGGGAAACCGGCAGGCCGGACTTGAGTCCTGGAGATGGGAAGTACAGTGCCTGCACTCTGAAGGAGGGGTGTTAATGTTGCAGTTTAAAAACTGTAGTGTAAAGCACCCTTCTGGCAAGACAGTGATGGAGTGAATGATGGTGAAAGTTTTTCTTTTTCGGGCCACCCTGCCTTGGTGGGAATCGGCCGGTGTGATAATAAAATAAATATATTTTCAAGTTTTTTTGTCAGAATTACTGATGGAATTGAAATTTTCGAGCCTTTTCAACATTTTAAAGTATATTACATATTTTTCAAAAACCCCATAAAATTTCAATGAAATTCAGTAGTAATTTTGAACATTTCATATATTTTTTAAAAAATAGCAAAAGCATTGAAAAAATCGAATAATATGGCAAAATGATCTTTTACTGCATATTTCAGAAGACTTTTCTGACAAACCTGATTTTTTTAGGTAAAATTCATGGATTTTCAAGCTTTTTTATCAGAATTACTAATGGAATTGAAATTTTCGAGACTTTTCAACATTTTAAAGAATATTACATATTTTTCAAAAAGCCCATAAAATTTCGATGAAATTCAGTAATAATTTTGAATGTTTCATATATTTTTTAAAAATACCAAAAGCATTGAAAAAGTCGAAAAATATGGCAAAATAATGTTTTACTGCATATTTCGACGATTTAGAGCATTTAGGTAACTTTTGTGACAAACCTGATTTTTAGCTAAAATTCTTGAATTTTCAAGTTTTTTTGTCAGAATTACTGATGGAATTGAAATTTTCGAGTCTTTTCAACATTTTAAAGTATATTACATATTTTTCAAAAATCCCATAAAATTTCGATGTAATTCAGAAGTAATTTTGAACATTTCATATATTTTTTAAAAAATAGCAAAAGCATTGAAAAAATCGAAAAATATGGCAAAATAATGTTTTACTGCATATTTCGACGATTTAGAGCATTTAGAACACTTTTCAGACAAACCTGATTTTTTTTAGCTAAAATTCATGGATTTTCAAGCAATTTTAACAGGATTACTAATGGATTTGAAATTTTTGAGCCTTTTCAACATTTTAAAATATATTACATATTTTTCAAAAAGCCCATAAAATTTTGATAAAATTCAGTAATAATTTTGAATGTTTCATATATTTTTTAAAAATACGAAAAGCATTGAAAAAATCGAAAAATATGGCAAAATGATATTTTACTGCAGATTTCGACGATTTAGAGCATTTAGATATCTTCTCAGACTAACCTGATTTTTTTGCTAAAATTCTTGGATTTTCAAGCTTTTTTTATCAGAATTACTGATGGAAATGAAATTTTCCAGCGTTTTCAACATTTTCATGTATTTTACATATTTTTCAAAAAGCCCATAAAATTTCGATTGAATTCAGAAATAATTTTGAATATTTCACATATTTTTTAGAAATACCAATTACATTGAAAAATTCGAAAAGTATGGCAAAATGATGTGTTACTGCATATTTCAATGATTTAGAGCATTTAGAACACTTTACAGGCAAACCTGATTTTTTAGATAAAATTCATGGATTTTCAAACTTGAAATATTTATTGACACAATTTTATAAAAAAATATCATATTTAATTTACTTTCAGCATAAAATTAATTTCTGTAAATAATTCTGACAAAAAAGTTTGAAAATCCATGAGTTTTAGCTAAAAAATCAGGTTTGTTAAAAATATGATCTAAATGATCTAAATCGTCGAAATATGCAGTGAAACATCATTTTGCCATATTTTTCGATTTTTTTCAATGCTTTTGGTATTTTTAAAAAATATATCAAATATTCAAAATTATTTCTGAATTTCATCGAAATTTCAGAGAAACCTGATTTTTTAGCTAAAATTCATGGATTTTCAAACTTTTTTATCAGAATTACTGAAGGAATTGAAATTTTCGAGCCTTTTCAACATATTAATGCATATTACATGTTTTTCAAAAATCCCATAAAATTTCGATGAAATTCAAAAGTAATTTTGAACATTTCATATATTTTTTTAACAATAGTAAAAGAATTGAAAAAATCGAAAAATATGGCAAAATGATGTTTTACTGCATATTTCAACGATTTACGGCATTAGGAGCACTGTTCAGACAAACCTGATTTTTTAGCTAAAATTCATGGATTTTCAGAATTATTCATGTAATTGAAATTTTCGAACCTTTTCAACATTTTAAAGTATATTTCATATTTTTCAAAAAGCCCATAAAATTTCAATGAAATTCGGAAATAATTTTCAATGTTTCATATATTTTTTAAAAAAATACCAAAAGCATTGAAAAAATCGAAAAATATGGCAAAATGATATTTTACTGCATATTTCGACTATTTAGAGCATTTAGATAGCTTTTCAAACAAACCTGATTTTTTAGCTAAAATTCTTGGATTTTCAACCTTTTTTTTATCAGAATTAATGATGGAATTGAAATTTTCGAGGCTTTTCAATATTTTAAAGTATATTACATATTTTTCAAAAAGTCCATGAAATTTCGATGAAATTCAGAAATAATTTTGAATATTTCATATATATTTTTTAAAAATACAAAAAGCATTGAAAAAATCGAAAAATATGGCAAAATAATGTTTTTCTGCATATTTCGACGATTTAGAGCATTTAGAACACTTTTCAGACAAACCTGATTTTTTAGCTAAAATTCATGGATTTTCAAGCTTTTTTATCAGAATTATTGATGGAATTGAAATTGTCCAGCCTTTTCAACATTTTGAAGTATATTACATATTTTTCGAAAAGCCCATAAAATTTCGATGAAATTCAGAAATAATTTTGAATCTTTCATATATTTTTTTAAGAATACCAAAAGCATTAAAAAAATCGAAAAATATGGCAAAATGATATTTTACTGCATATTTCGACTATTTAGAGCATTTAGATAACTTTTCAAACAAACCTGATTTTTTAGCTAAAATTCTTGGATTTTCAACCTTTTTTTTATCAGAATTAATGATGGAATTGAAATTTTCCAGGTTTTTCAATATTTTAAAGCATATTACATATTTTTCAAGAAGTCCATAAAATTTCGATGAAATTCAGAAATAATTTTGAATATTTCATATATATTTTTTAAAAATACAAAAAGCATTGAAAAAATCGAAAAATATGGCAAAATAATGTTTTTCTGCATATTTCGACGATTTAGAGCATTTAGAACACTTTTCAGACAAACCTGATTTTTTAGCTAAAATTCATGGATTTTCAAGCTTTTTTATCAGAATTATTGATGGAATTGAAATTGTCCAGCCTTTTCAACATTTTGAAGTATATTACATATTTTTCAAAAACTCCATAAAATTTCGATGAAATTCAGTAATAATTTTGAATGTTTCATATATTTTTTAAAAATAACAAAAGCATTGAAAAAAATCGAAAAATATGGCAAAATGATATTTTACTGCAGAATTCGACGATTTAGAGCATTTAGAAAAATTTTCAGACAAACCTGATTTTTTTGCTAAAATTCTTGGATTTTCAAGCTTTTTTCATCAGAATTACTGATTGAATTGAAATTTTCGAGACTTTTCAACATTTTAATGTATATTACATATTTTTCAAAAAGACCATAAAATTTCGATTAAATTCAGAAATAATTTTGAATATTTCATATATTTTTTAGAAATGCCAGTTTCATTGAAAAAATCGAAAAATATGGCAAAATGATGTTTTACTACATATTTTGATGATTAACAGCATTTTGAACAATTTTCAGGCAAACCTGATTTTTTTAGATAAAATTCATATATTTTTAAACTTGAAATATTTATTTACACGATACTACACAAAAATATCATATTTAATTTACTTTCAGCATAAAATTCATTTCCATAAGTAATTCTGACAAAAAAAGTTTGAAAATCCATGAATTTTAGCTAAAAAATAAGGTTTGTAAAAAAAGTGATCTAAATGCTCTATATCGTCGAAATATGCAGTGAAACATCGTTTTGCCATATTTTTCGATTTTTTCAATGCTTTCGGTATTTTTAAAAAATATATGAAATATTCAAAATTATTTCTGAATTTCATCGAAATTTTACTGGCTTTTTGAAAAATATGCAATATACTGTAAAATGTTGAAAAGGCTCGAAAATTTCAATTCCATCAGTAATTCTCATCAAAAAGTTTGAAAATTCATGAATTTTAGCTAAAAAATCAGGTTTGTCTGAAAAGTGTTCCAAATGCTCTAAATCGTCGAAATATGCAGCAAAACATTACTGATAGCAAAAGCATTGAAAAAATCGAAAAATATGGCAAAATGATATTTTACTGCAGATTTCAACGATTCAGAGGATTTAGATAACTTTTCAGACAAACCTGATGTTTTTGCTAAAATTCTTGGATTTTCAAGGTTTTTTTATCAGAATTACTGATGGAATTAAAATTTTCGAGCGTTTTCAACATTTTAATGTATATTACATATTTTTCAAAAAGCCTATAAAATTTTGATTGAATTCAGAAATAATTTTGAATATTTCACATATTTTTTAGAAATACCATTTACATTGAAAAATTCGAAAAATATGGCAAAATGATGTTTTGCTGCATATTTCGATGATTTAGAGCATTTAGAACACTTTTCAGGCAAACCTGATTTTTTAGATAAAATTCATTGATTTTCAAACTTGAAATATTTATTGACACAATACTACACAAAAATATCATATTTAATTTACTTTCAGCATAAAATTCATTTCCGTAAGTAATTCTGACAAAAAAGTTTGAAAATCCATGAATTTTAGCTAAAAAATCAGGTTTGTTAAAAATGTGATCTAAATGCTCTAAATCGTCGAAATATGCAGTGAAACATCATTTTGCCATATTTTTCGATTTTTTTCAATGCTTTTGGTATTTTTAAAAAATATATGAAATATTCAAAATTATTTCTGAATTTCATCGAAATTTCAGACAAACCTGATTTTTTAGCTAAAATTCATGGATTTTCAAACTTTTTTATCAGAATTACTGAAGGAATTGAAATTTTCGAGCCTTTTCAACATATTAAAGTATATTACATGTTTTTCAAAAATCCCATAAAATTTCGATGAAATTCAAAAGTAATTTTGAACATTTCATATATTTTTTTAACAATAGTAAAAGAATTTAAAAAATCGAAAAATATGGCAAAATGATGTTTTACTGCATATTTCGACGATTTACAGCATTTAGAACACTGTTCAGACAAACCTGATTTTTTAGCTAAAATTCATGGATTTTCAGAATTATTCATGGAATTGAAATTTTTGAGCCTTTTCAACATTTTAAAGTATATTACATATTTTTCAAAACGCCCACAAAATTTCGATGAAATTCGGAAATAATTTTCAATGTTTCATATATTTTTTAAAAAAATACCAAAAGCATTGAAAAAATCTAAAAATATGGCAAAATGATATTTTACTGCATATTTTGACTAATTTGAGCATTTAGATAGCTTTTCAAACAAACCTGATTTTTTAGCTAAAATTCTTGGATTTTCAACCTTTTTTTTATCAGAATTAATGATGGAATTGAAATTTTCGAGGCTTTTCAATATTTTAAAGTATATTACATATTTTTCAAAAAGTCTATAAAATTTCGATGAAATTCACAAATAATTTTGAATATTTCATATATATTTTTTAAAAATACAAAAAGCATTGAAAAAATCGAAAAATTATGCAAAATAATGTTTTTCTGGATATTTCGACGATTTAGAGCATTTAGAACACTTTTTGAGACAAACCTGATTTTTTAGCTAAAATTCATGGATTTTCAAGCTTTTTTATCATAATTATTGATGGAATTGAAATTGTCCAGCCTTTTCAACATTTTGAAGTATATTACATATTTTTCGAAAAGCCCATAAAATTTCGATGAAATTCAGAAATAATTTTGAATCTTTCATATATTTTTTTAAGAATACCAAAAGCATTAAAAAAATCGAAACATATGGCAAAATGATATTTTACTGCATATTTCGACTATTTAGAGCATTTAGATAACTTTTCAAACAAACCTGATTTTTTAGCTAAAATTCTTGGATTTTCAACCTTTTTTTTATCAGAATTAATGATGGAATTGAAATTTTCGAGGCTTTTCAATATTTTAAAGCATATTACATATTTTTCAAAAAGTCCATAAAATTTCGATGAAATTCAGAAATAATTTTGAATATTTCATATATATTTTTTAAAAATACAAAAAGCATTGAAAAAAATCGAAAAATATGGCAAAATAATGTTTTTCTGCATATTTCGAAGATTTAGAGCATTTAGAACACTTTTCAGACAAACCTGATTTTTTAGCTAAAAGTCATGGATTTTCAAGCTTTTTTATCAGAATTATTGATGGAATTGAAATTGTCCAGCCTTTTCAACATTTTGAAGTATATTACATATTTTTCAAAAAGTCGATAAAATTTCGATGAAATTCAGTAATAATTATGAATATTTCATATATTTTTTAAAAATAACAAAAGCATTGAAAAAAATCGAAAAATATTGCAAAATGATATTTTACTGCAGATTTTGACGATTTAGAGCATTTAGAAAATTTTTCAGACAAACCTGATATTTTTGCTAAAATTCTTGGATTTTCAAGCTTTTTTTATCAGAATTACTGATTGAATTGAAATTTTCGAGACTTTTCAACATTTTAATGTATATTACATATTTTTCAAAAAGACCATAAAATTTCGATTAAATTCAGAAATAATTTTGAATATTTTATATATTTTTTAGAAATACCAGTTTCATTGAAAAAATCGAAAAATATGGCAAAATGATGTTTTACTAAATATTTCGATGATTAACAGCATTTTAAACAATTTTCAGGCAAACCTGATTTTTTTAGATAAAATTCATAGATTTTTAAACTTGAAATATTTATTTACACGATACTACACAAAAATATCATATTTAATTTACTTTCAGCATAAAATTCATTTCCATAAGTAATTCTGACTAAAAAAGTTTGAAAATCCATGAATTTTAGCTAAAAAATCAGGTTTGTAAAAAAAGTGATCTAAATGCTCTATATCTTCGAAATATGCAGTGAAACATCGTTTTGCCATATTTTTCGATTTTTTCAATACTTTCGGTATTTTTAAAAAATATATGAAATATTCAAAATTTTTTCTGAATTTCATCGAAATTTTACTGGCTTTTTGAAAAATATGCAATATACTGTAAAATGTTGAAAAGGCTCGAAAATTTCAATTCCATCAGTAATTCTCATCAAAAAGTTTGAAAATTCATGAATTTTAGCCAAAAAATCAGGTTTGTCTGAAAAGTGTTCCAAATGCTCTAAATCGTCCAAATATGCAGTAAGACATTACTGATAGCAAAAGCATAGAAAAAATCGAAAAATATGGCAAAATGATATTTTACTGCAAATTTCGACGATTTAGAGGATTTAGATAACTTTTCAGACAAACCTGAACTTTTTGCTAAAATTCTTGGATTTTCAAGGTTTTTTTATCAGAATTACTGATGGAATTAAAATTTTCGAGCGTTTTCAACATTTTAATGTATATTAGAAATTTTTCAAAAAGTCTATAAAATTTTGATTGAATTCAGAAATAATTTTGAATATTTCACATATTTTTTAGAAATACCATTTACATTGAAAAATTCGAAAAATATGGCAAAATGATGTTTTGCTGCATATTTCGATGATTTAGAGCATTTAGAACACTTTTCAGGCAAACCTGATTTTTAGATAAAATTCATTGATTTTCAAACTTGAAATATTTATTGACTCAATACTACACAAAAATATCATATTTAATTTACTTTCAGCATAAAATTCATTTCCGTAAGTATTTCTGACAAAAAGTTTGAAAATCCATGAATTTTAGCATAAAAAATCAGGTTTGTTTTTTAAAAATGTGATCTAAATGTAAATCGTCGAAATATGTAGTGAACATCATGTTGTATATCCTTTCGATTTTTTCAATGCTTTTGGTACTTTTAAAAATATTTGAAATATTTAAAATTATTTCTGAATTTCATCGAAATTTTATTGGCTTTTTGAAAAATGTGCAATATACTTTAAAATGTTGAAAAAGGCTCGAAAATTCAATTCCATCAGTAATTTCTATCAAAAAGTTTGAAAATTTATGAATTTTAGTTAAAAAATCAGGTTTGTCTGAAAAGTGTTCAAATGCTCAAATCGTCGAAATATGCAGTAAAACATCATTTGCCATAATTTAGGATTTTTTCAATGCTTTCGATTTTTTAAAAATAAAAAAATGTGTCAAATATCTTAAATAACTGAAATATATGAAATACTTCAAGCATTGAAAAAAACGAAAAATATGGTAAAATGATGTTTTATTGCATATTTAGACGATTTGGAGCATTTAAAACACTTTTTAGTCAAACCTGATTTTTAGCTAAAATTCAGGGATTTTCAAGCTTTTTTATCAGAATTATGATGGAATTGAAATTTTGGAGCTTTTTAAACATTTGAAAGTATATTAAATATTTTTGAAAATGCCCATGAAATGTCGATGAAATTCAGAAATAATTTTGAATATTTCATACATTTTTTTTTAAAATACGAAAAGCATTGAAAAAATCGAAAATTATGGCAAAATGATGTTTTACTGCATATTTTGACGATTTAGACCATTTAGATCACTTTTCAGACAAACCTGATTTTTTTAGCTAAAGTTCAAGGATTTTCAAACTTTTTTATCAGAATTACTGATGGAATTGAATTTAATGCTGAAAGTAACTTAAATATGACATTTAAGTGTAGTATTGTGTCAATACATAATTCAAATTTGAAAATCCACTATTTTAGCTGAAAAGTAAGGTTTGTTTGAAAAAGTGCTCAAATGCTCCAAATCGTCGAGAAATGCTGTAAAACATCTTTCAGCAATTTTTTTATTTTTTCAGTGCTTCATGTATTTCATATATTTCACATATTTTTTAAAAATACCAAAAGCATTGAAAAAATCGAAAACAGGGGCAAATGATCCTTTACTGCATATTTCAACGATTTAGAGCATTTGGAACACTTTTCAGACAAACCTGATTTTTTAGCTAAAATTCATGGATTTTCATACTTTTTATCAGAATAACTGAAGGAATTCAAATTTTGAGCCTTTTCAACATATTAAAGTATATTGCATATTTTTCAAAAATCCTATAAAATTTCGATGAAATTCAAAAGTAATTTTGAACATTTCATTTATTTTTTTGAAAAATCGAAAATATGGCAAAATGATGTTTTACCGCATATTTGACGATTTATAGCATTTAGAACACTGTTCAGACAAACCTGATTTTTTTAGCTAAATTCATGGATTTTCAAAATTATTCATGGAATTGAAATTTTCGAGCCATTTCAACATTTTAAAGTATATTACATATTTTTCAAAAGCCCATAAAATTTCTTTGATGAAATTCGGAAATAATTTTGAATGTTTCATATATTTTTTAAAAAAATACCAAAAGCATTGAAAAAATCGAAAAATATGGCAAAATGACATTTTACTGTATATTTCGATTATTTACAGCATTTAGATAACTTTTCAAACAAACCTGATTTTTTAGCTAAAATTCTTGGATTTTCAAGCTTTTTTTTTATCAGAATTAATGATGGAATTGAAATTTTTGAGGCTTTTCAATATTTTAAAGTATATTACATATTTTTCAAAAAGTCCATAAAATTTCGATGAAATTCAGAAATAATTTTGAATATTTCATATATTTTTTAAAAATACCTAAAGCATTGAAAAATCGAAAAATATGGCAAAATGATGTTTTACTATATATTTGAACGATTTAGATCATTTAGGTAACTTTTCTGACAAACCTGATTTTTAGCTAAAATTCTTGAATTTTCAAGTTTTTTTGTCAGAATTACTGATGGAATTGAAATTTTCGAGCCTTTTCAACATTTTAAACCATATTAGATAGTTTTCAAAAATCCCATAAAATTTCGATATAATTCAGTAGTAATTTTGAACATTTCATATATATTTTAGAAAATAGCAAAAGCATTGAAAAAATCGAAAAATGTGGCAAAATGATGTTTTACTGCATATTTCGAAGATTTAGAGCATTTAGAACACTTTTCACACAAACCTAATTTTTTTTAGCTAAAATTCATGGATTTTCAAGCTTTTTTATCAGAATTACTAATGGAATTGAAATTTTCGAGCCTTTTCAACATTATAAAAT
>NW_027199871.1:0-27091 GCF_038502225.1 Cherax quadricarinatus | reverse complement strand
CATTTAAGTAAAAAAAATGAATTTCTCAAGAAACGTTCGAAAAAGCCTTGAATCGAGGAAATATGCCAAAAAATATAGTTTTCGATGATTTTTCATCGTTTATGAATATTTTACATATTTTTGAAATATTGCACTAAAAGTCGATGAAAATCACCCATAATATTTTGAATATTTCATACATGTTTTAAAAAAACATAATAACATTAGAAAACTCAGAGAAATGTGTCAAAATCGTTATTTACTGCATATTTCGACGATTTAGAGCATTTTGAATGTTTTTCTGACAATCCTCAGTGTTTAGCTAAAATACAAAGATTTTCAATCTTTTAAATCACAATTACTGCAGCAACTGAAATTTGTGCTAAAAGTTAATTAAATTATGCTATTTGTCAACACATATTTTCTCTAAAAAATGATGTTTTCCAAGAAATGCTTTAAAAACTATGAATCGTCGAAATATGCAAAAAAAAAAAAAAAAGTTTTTCGATTGTTTTTCAGCTTTTATAAATGTTTTACATGCCTTCGAAAAATCCCACTAAAAATCAAATAATTTTGAATATTTGATGCATGTTTTAGAAAATACTAATAACATTAAAAATATCGTAGAAATGTGTTGAAATGGTCTTTTAGAGCATATTTTGATGATTTAGGGTATTTTGAGTGCTTTTATGACAAAAATTATATTTTTGCTAACATCTATAGGTTTTCACATGTTTAAATCATTATTACTGCTGCAAGTGAATTTTATTCTAAAGGTAAGCTAAATTATGCTATTTCTCTTAAGCACTTTGTCAGTACATATTTTAACTAAAAATATGATTTTTTTCAAGAAATGTTTGGAAAAGCCAAGAATCGTCGAGATATGTCAAAAAAATGGTTTTCGATGATTTTTATCACTTACAAATATTTTACATATTTTTGAAAAATTCCACAAAAGTCAATGAAAATCAACAATAATCTTGAATATATATATATATATATATATATATATATATATATATATATATATATATATATATATATATATATATATATATATATATATATATATATATATATATATATATATATATATATATATATTTAAAAAAAATACTAATCAGATTGAAAAACTCAGAGAAATGGGTTGAAATGGTCTTTTATTTCATATTTCGACGATTTAGAGGATTTTGAATGCTTTTCGAACAAAACTCATTTTTTAGTTAAGGTTATCAGATTTTCACAATTTTTAGTCTGAATTACTGCCTCAATTGAATTTTATGCTAAAAGTAGTTAAATTATCCTATTTTTGCGAAGTATATTGTCAATATATAGTTCATCTTCAAAAAAAGAAGTTTTTTGATGAAATCCTTGAAAAATACTTGAATCGACGAAATATACCAAAAACATACGATTTTCGATGATTTTTCAACATTAATTAGTATTTTATATATTTTTCAAAAATCTCACTAAAACAAGATAAAATCAACAATTATTAAATATTTTATATATATTTATAAAAAATACTAATAAGCTGAAAAAACTCTTAGAAATGTGTTCAAATAGCCTTTCATTGCATCTTTCGATGATTTAGAGCATTTTGAATGCATTCCTAACAAACCTCATTGTTTAGCTAAAATATATAGTTTTCAAACTTTTAAATCTCAATTACTGCAGCAATTGACATTTGTGCTAAAAGTTAGGTAAATTATGCTATTTGTCAATACATATTTTCTCTAAAAAATGATGTTTTCCAAGAAATGCTTGAAAAACTATGAATCGTCGAAATATGCCCCAAAAAAGAATTTTTTCGATTATTTTTCAGCTTTTATAAATGTTTTACATACCTTCGAAAAATCCCACTAAAAATCATTAAAAATCTACATTAATTTTGAATATTTGATGCATGTTTTAGTAAATACTAATAACATTAAAAATATCATAGAAATGTGTTGAAATTGTCTTTTGCAGCATATTTTGATGATTTAGGGAATTTTGAGTGCTTTTATGACAAACTTTATATTTTAGCTAACATCTATAGGTTTTCTCAGGTTTAAATCATTATTACTTCTGTAAGTGAATTTTATTCTAAAGGTAAGCTAAATTATGCTATTTCTCTTAAGTACTTTGTCAATCCATATTATAACTAGAAAATTTGAATTTTTTCAAGAAATCTTTGAAAAAGCCTTAAATCGTCGAGATATGTCAAAAAATATGGTTTTCGATTATTTTTATCACTTACAAATACATTATATATTTTTGAAAAATTCCACAGAAGTCGATGAAAATCAACAATAATCTTGAATATATCATATATATTTAAAAAAAATACTAATAAGATTGAAAAATTCAGAGAAATGGTCTTTTATTGCATATTTCGACGATTTAGAGCATTTTGTAAGCTTTTCGAACAAAACTCATTTGTTAGTTAAAGTATATAGATTTTCACAATTTTTAGTCATAATTACTGCCTCAATTGAATTTTATGCTAAAAGTAGTTAAATTATCCTATTTTTTGCGAAGTACATTGTCAATATGTGTTTCATCTACAAAAAATGAAGTTTTTTCATGAAATCCTTCAAAAATATTTAAATCGACGAAATATACCAAAAAAAATATATTTTTCGATGATTTTGTCAATATTTATAAGTATTTTACACATTTTTCAAAAATCTCACTAAAACAAGGTAAAAATCAACAATTATTAAATATTTTATATATATTTATAAAAAATATTAATAAGATGAAAAAACTCAGAGAAATATGTTCAAAAGGTCTTTTATTGCTTATTTTGACGATCTAGACCATTTTGAATGCATTCCTAACAATGATAATTTTTTACATAATATTCCTTGATTTTCGCACTTTCTATTAAGAATTACTGCATATATTAAATTTTATGCTGAAAGTAAGCTAAATTATTCTATTTCTCAATTCACATGTAACTAAAAAATATTAAATTTCTCAACAAATGTTTGAAAAACCTTGAATCGACGATATATGTCAAAAAATATGGTTTTCGAAGATTTTTCATCGTTTGTAAATATTTTACATATTTTTGAAATATCCCACTAAAAGTCGATGAAAATCAGGCATAATAACATTAAAAAACTCAGAGAAATGTGTTGAAATGGTTATTTACTGCATTTTTCGACGATTTAGAGCATTTTGAATGTTTTTCTGACAATCCTCAGTGTTAAGCTAAAATATATAGATTTTAAAACTTTTAAATCGCAATTACTGCAGCAATTGAAATTTGAGCTAAAAGATTGAAAAACTCAGAGAAATGGGTTGAAATGGTCTTTTATTTCATATTTCGACGATTTAGAGGATTTTGAATGCTTTTCGAATTACTGCCTCAATTGAATTTTATGCTAAAAGTAGTTAAATTATCCTATTTTTGTGAAGTATATTGTCAATATATAGTTCATCTACAAAAAAAGAAGTTTTTTGATGAAATCCTTGAAAAAGACTTGAATCGACGAAATATACCAAAAACATACGATTTTTGATGATTTTTCAACATTTATTAGTATTTTACATATTTTTCAAAAATCTCACTAAAACAAGATAAAATCAAAAAATATTAAATATTTTATATATATTTATAAAAAATACTAATAAGCTGAAAAAACTCATAGAAATGTGTTCAAATAGCCTTTCATTGCATATTTCGATGATTTAGAGCATTTTGAATGCATTCCTAACAATCCTCATTGTTTAGCTAAAATATATTGATTTTCAAACGTTTAAATCTCAATTACTGCAGCAATTGACATTTGTGCTACAAGTTCGGTAAATTATGCTATTTGTCAATGTATATTTTCTCTAAAAAATGTTATTTTCCAAGAAATGCTTGAAAAACTATGAATCGTTTCAGCTTTTATAAATGTTTTACATACCTTTGAAAAATACCACTAAAATCATTAAAAATCTCTATTAATTTTGAATATTTGATGCATGTTTTAGAAAATACTAATAGCATTAAAAATATCATAGAAATGTGTTGAAATAGTCTTTTACAGCATATTTCTAAGATTTAGTGTATTTTGTGTGCTTTTCTGACAAACCTTATATTTTAGCTAACATCTACAGGTTCTAGCAGGTTTAAATCATTATTACTGCTGCAAATGAATTTTATTCTAAAGGTAAGCTAAATTATGTTATTTCTCTTAAGTACTTTTCAATGCATATTTTAACTAAAAATGTGAGTTTTTTCAAGAAATGTTTGAAAGAGCCTTGAATCGTCGAGATATGTCAAAAAATATGGTTTTCGATGATTTTTATCACTTACATATATATTATATATTTTTGAAAAATTCCACAGAAGTCGATGAAAATCAACAATAGTCTTGAATATATCATATATATTTAAAAAAAAATACTAATGAGATTGAAAAACTCACAGAAATGGGTTGAAAGGGTCTTTTATTTCACATTTCGACGATTTAGAGCATTTTGAATGCGTTTCAAAAACTCATTTTTAGTTAAGGTATACAGATTTTCACAATTTTTAGTCAGAATTACTGCCTCAATTGAATTTTATGCTAAAAGTAGTTAAATTATCATATTTTTGTGAAGTACTTTGTCAATATATATTTCATCTACAAAAAAGGAAGTTTTTCACGAAATGCTTCAAAAAGACTTGAATCGACGAAATATACCAAAAAAATATGATTTTAGATGATTTTTCAACGTATATAAGTATTTTACATTTTTTTCAAAAATCTCACTAAAACAAGATAAAATCAACAATTATTAAATATTTTAAATATATTGATAAAAAATACTAATAAGATGAAAAAACTCAAAGAAATACGTTCAAATGGTCTTTTAGTGCGTATTTCGACGATTTAGAGCATTTTCAATGCATACCTAAAAATCCTCATTTTTTACATAAAATTCCTAAATTTTTGCACTTTCAATTAAGAATTACTGCCTATATTAAATTTTATGCTAATAGTAAGCTAAATTGTTTTATTTCTCAATTCACATATAACTATAAAAAATTAAATTTCTCAACAAACGTTTGAAAAAAAACCTTGAATCGGCGATATATGCCAAAAAATATGCCAAATATGCTGAGAGTAAGATAAATTGCTCTATTGCTCAACTGATATAAAACTAAAAAAAAATAAATTTCTCAACAAACTTTTGAAAAAACCTTGAATCGACGATATATGCCAAAAAATATGGTTTTCGAAGATTTTTCATCGTTTGTAAATATTTTACATATTTTTGAAATATCCCACTAAAAGTCGATGAAAATCAATCGTAATTTTTTTAATATTTCATACATGTTGAAAAAATTATAATAACATGTAAAACTCAGAGAAATGTGTTGAAATGGTTATATACTGCATATTTCGATGATTTAGAGCATTTTGAATGTTTTTCTGACAATCCTCAGTGTTTAGCTAAAATATATAGATTTTCAGACTTTTAAATCATAATTACAGCAGCAATTGAAATTTGTGGTAAAAGTTACGTAAATTATGATATTTGTAAGGACTACTCTGTCAATACATACTTTGTCTAAAAAATAATGTTTCCCAAGAAATGCTTGAAAAACTATGAATCATCGAAATATGCCAAAATAAATATATATATGCTTCTCGATTATTTTTCAGCCTTTATAAATGTTTTACATACCTGTGAAAAATCCCACTAAAAGGCAATAAAATCTACATTTATTTTGAATATTTTTCAAATAAGTTTTAGAAATTACTAATAACATTAAAACTCATAGAAATGTGTTGAAATGGTCTTTTACATCATATTTCGACAATTTAGAGCATTTTGATAGCATTTCTGACAAACCTTATATTTTAGCTAACATCTATAGGTTCTCGCAGGTTTAAATCATTATTACTGCTGCAAGTGAATTTTATGTTAAAGTTAATCTAAATTATGCTATTTCTATGAAGTACTTTGTCAATACATATTTTAACTAAAAATATGATTTTTTTTCAAGAAATGTTTGAGAAAGAATTCTATCTTCGAGATATGCCAAAAAATATGATTTTCGATGATTTTTTATTACTTATAAATATTTTACATATTTTTGAAAAGTTCCGCAAAAGTCGATGAAAATCAACAATAATCTTGAATATATCATATACATTTTTTAAAAAAATACTAATAAGATTGAAAAATTCAAAGAAATGTATTTATTGCATATTTCGACGATTTAGAGCATTTTGAATGCTTTTCGAACTAAACTCATTTGTTTGTTAAAGTATATAAATTTTAACTAAAAATATGAATTTTTTCAAGAAATGTTTGGAAAAGCCTTGAATCGTCGAGATATGTAAAAAATATGGTTTTCGATGATTTTTATCACACAAATATTCGACATATTTTTGAAAAATTCCACAAAAGTCGATGAAAATCAACAATTATCTTGAATATATCATACATTTAAAAAAAAAATACTAATGAGATTGAAAAACTCAGAGAAATGGGTTGAAATGGTCTTTTATTTCATATTTCGACAATTTAGAGCATTTTGAATGCTTTTCGAACAAAACTCATTTTTTAGTTAAGGTATACAGATTTTCACAATTTTTAGTCAGAATTACTGCCTCAATTGAATTTTATGCTAAAAGTAGTTAAATTATCATATTTTTGTGAAGTACTTTGTCAATATATATTTCATCTACAAAAAGGAAGTTTTTTATGAAATCCTTGAAAAAGACTTGAATTGACGAAATATACCAAAACAATATGATTTCAGATGATTTTTCAACATTTATAAGTATTTTACATATTTTTCAAAAATCTCACTAAAACAAGATAAAATCAGCAATTATTAAATATTTTATATATATTTATAAAAAAATACTAATAAGATGAAAAAAAAACTCAGAGAAATGTGTTCAAATGGTCTTTTACTGCATATTTCGACAATTTTCAGCATTTTGAATGCTTTCCTAACAATCCTCATTTTTTACATAAAATACCTAGATTTTCGCATTTTCTAATCAAAATTACTGCTGCAATTAAATTTTATGCTAAAAGTGAGCTAAATTGTTTTATTTCTGTGAAGAGATTTCTCAATTCTCATTTAACTAAAAAAAATGAATTTCTCAAGAAATGTTTGAAAAAGCCTTGAATCGAGGAAATATGCCCAAAAATATGGTTTTCGATGATTTTTCGTCGTTTATAAATATTTTACATATTTTTGAAATATCACACTAAAAGTCGATGAAAATCAGCCATAATATTTTGAATATTTCATACATGTTTTAAAAAATTATAATAACATTAGAAAACTCAGAGAAATGTGTTGAAATGGTTATTTACTGCATATTTCGAAGATTTAGAGCATTTTGAATGTTTTTCTGACAATCCTCATTGTTTAGCTAAAATATATTGATTTTCAAACTTTTAAATCTCAATTACTGCAGCAATTGACATTTGTGCTAAAAGTTCGGTAAATTATGCTATTTGTCAATGTATATTTTCTCTAAAAAATGATATTTTCCAAGAAATGCTTGAAAAACTATGAATCGTTTCAGCTTTTATAAATGTTTTACATACCTTTGAAAAATACCACTAAAATCATTAAAAATCTCTATTAATTTTGAATATTTGATGCATGTTTTAGAAAATACTAATAGCATTAAAAATATCATAGAAATGTGTTGAAATAGTCTTTTACAGCATATTTCTAAGATTTAGTGTATTTTGTGTGCTTTTCTGACAAACCTTATATTTTAGCTAACATCTACAGGTTCTAGCAGGTTTAAATCATTATTACTGCTGCAAATGAATTTTATTCTAAAGGTAAGCTAAATTATGTTATTTCTCTTAAGTACTTTTCAATGCATATTTTAACTAAAAATGTGAGTTTTTTCAAGAAATGTTTGAAAGAGCCTTGAATCGTCGAGATATGTCAAAAAATATGGTTTTCGATGATTTTTATCACTTACATATATATTATATATTTTTGAAAAATTCCACAGAAGTCGATGAAAATCAACAATAGTCTTGAATATATCATATATATTTAAAAAAAAATACTAATGAGATTGAAAAACTCACAGAAATGGGTTGAAAGGGTCTTTTATTTCACATTTCGACGATTTAGAGCATTTTGAATGCGTTTCAAAAACTCATTTTTAGTTAAGGTATACAGATTTTCACAATTTTTAGTCAGAATTACTGCCTCAATTGAATTTTATGCTAAAAGTAGTTAAATTATCATATTTTTGTGAAGTACTTTGTCAATATATATTTCATCTACAAAAAAGGAAGTTTTTCACGAAATGCTTCAAAAAGACTTGAATCGACGAAATATACCAAAAAAATATGATTTTAGATGATTTTTCAACGTATATAAGTATTTTACATTTTTTTCAAAAATCTCACTAAAACAAGATAAAATCAACAATTATTAAATATTTTAAATATATTGATAAAAAATACTAATAAGATGAAAAAACTCAAAGAAATACGTTCAAATGGTCTTTTAGTGCGTATTTCGACGATTTAGAGCATTTTCAATGCATACCTAAAAATCCTCATTTTTTACATAAAATTCCTAAATTTTTGCACTTTCAATTAAGAATTACTGCCTATATTAAATTTTATGCTAATAGAAAGCTAAATTGTTTTATTTCTCAATTCACATTTAACTATAAAAAATTAAATTTCTCAACAAACGTTTGAAAAAAAACCTTGAATCGGCGATATATGCCAAAAAATATGCCAAATATGCTGAGAGTAAGATAAATTGCTCTATTGCTCAACTGATATAAAACTAAAAAAAAATAAATTTCTCAACAAACTTTTGAAAAAACCTTGAATCGACGATATATGACAAAAAATATGGTTTTCGAAGATTTTTCATCGTTTGTAAATATTTTACATATTTTTGAAATATCCCACTAAAAGTCGATGAAAATCAATCGTAATTTTTTTAATATTTCATACATGTTGAAAAAATTATAATAACATGTAAAACTCAGAGAAATGTGTTGAAATGGTTATATACTGCATATTTCGATGATTTAGAGCATTTTGAATGTTTTTCTGACAATCCTCAGTGTTTAGCTAAAATATATAGATTTTCAGACTTTTAAATCATAATTACAGCAGCAATTGAAATTTGTGGTAAAAGTTACGTAAATTATGACATTTGTAAGGACTACTCTGTCAATACATACTTTGTCTAAAAAATAATGTTTCCCAAGAAATGCTTGAAAAACTATGAATCATCGAAATATGCCAAAATAAATATATATATGCTTCTCGATTATTTTTCAGCCTTTATAAATGTTTTACATACCTGTGAAAAATCCCACTAAAAGGCAATAAAATCTACATTTATTTTGAATATTTTTCAAATAAGTTTTAGAAATTACTAATAACATTAAAAAACTCATAGAAATGTGTTGAAATGGTCTTTTACATCATATTTCGACGATTTAGAGCATTTTGATAGCATTTCTGACAAACCTTATATTTTAGCTAACATCTATAGGTTCTCGCAGGTTTAAATCATTATTACTGCTGCAAGTGAATTTTATGTTAAAGTTAATCTAAATTATGCTATTTCTATGAAGTACTTTGTCAATACATATTTTAACTAAAAATATGATTTTTTTTCAAGAAATGTTTGAGAAAGAATTCGATCTTCGAGATATGCCAAAAAATATGATTTTCGATGATTTTTTATTACTTATAAATATTTTACATATTTTTGAAAAGTTCCGCAAAAGTCGATGAAAATCAACAATAATCTTGAATATATCATATACATTTTTTTAAAAAATACTAATAAGATTGAAAAATTCAAAGAAATATATTTATTGCATATTTCGACGATTTAGAGCATTTTGAATGCTTTTCGAACAAAACTCATTTGTTTGTTAAAGTATATAAATATTAACTAAAAATATGAATTTTTTCAAGAAATGTTTGGAAAAGCCTTGAATCGTCGAGATATGTCAAAAATATGGTTTTCGATGATTTTTATCACACAAATATTTGACATATTTTTGAAAAATTCCACAAAAGTCGATGAAAATCAACAATTATCTTGAATATATCATATATTTAAAAAAAAAATACTAATGAGATTGAAAAGCTCAGAGAACTGGGTTGAAATGGTCTTTTATTTCATATTTCGACAATTTAGAGCATTTTGAATGCTTTTCGAACAAAACTCATTTTTTAGTTAAGGTATACAGATTTTCACAATTTTTAGTCAGAATTACTGCCTCAATTGAATTTTATGCTAAAAGTAGTTAAATTATCATATTTTTGTGAAGTACTTTGTCAATATATATTTTATCTACAAAAAGGAAGTTTTTTATGAAATCCTTGAAAAAGACTTGAATCGACGAAATATACCAAAACAATATGATTTCAGATGATTTTTCAACATTTATAAGTATTTTACATATTTTTCAAAAATCTCACTAAAACAAGATAAAATCAGCAATTATTAAATATTTTATATATATTTATAAAAAAATACTAATAAGATGAAAAAAAAACTCAGAGAAATGTGTTCAAATGGTCTTTTACTGCATATTTCGACAATTTTCAGCATTTTGAATGCTTTCCTAACAATCCTCATTTTTTACATAAAATACCTAGATTTTCGCACTTTCTAATCAAAATTACTGCTGCAATTAAATTTTATGCTAAAAGTAAGCTAAATTGTTTTATTTCTGTGAAGAGCTTTCTCAATTCTCATTTAACTAAAAAAAATGAATTTCTCAAGAATTGTTTGAAAAAGCCTTGAATCGAGGAAATATGCCAAAAAATATGGTTTTCGATGATTTTTCATCGTTTATAAATATTTTACATATTTTTGAAATATCACACTAAAAGTCGATGAAAATCAGCCATAATATTTTGAATATTTCATACATGTTTTAAAAAATTATAATAACATTAGAAAACTCAGAGAAATGTGTTGAAATGGTTATTTACTGCATATTTCGAAGATTTAGAGCATTTTGAATGTTTTTCTGACAATCCTCAGTGTTTAGCTAAAATATATAGATTTTCAAACTTTTAAATCACAATTACTGCAGCAATTGAAATTTGTGCTAAAAGTTACGTAAATTATGGTATTTCTGAGGACTACTTTGTCAATAACATTAACAACATTAAGAAACTCATAGAAATGTGTTGAAATCTAAAAAAAAGGATTTTTTTTCATGAAATCCTTTAAGAAGACTTGAATCGACGAAATATACCAAAAAAATGTGATTTTAGATGATTTTTTCAACATTTATAAGTATTTTACATATTTTTCAAAAATCTCACTAAAACAATGTAAAATCAACAATTATTAAATATTTTATATATTTTTTTTAAAAATTACTAATAAGATGAAAAGCTCAGAGAAATGCGTTCAAAAGGTCTTTTATTGCATATTTCGACGATTTAGAGCATTTTGAATTTAACAATCCTCATTTTTTACATAAAATTCCTAGATATTCGCCCTTTCTATTAAGAATTACTGCCTATATTAAATTTTATGCTAAAAGTAAGCTAAATTGTTCTATTTCTCGATTCACATATGTTGCGCAGAAATGTGGGATACCTGGGGGCTAGTGCCTTGTCTGAGGGAAAAGGTAAAAGTTACACACATCTCAGGCATAAACAGGCCACCCAGGGCTATCCCAGTCAAAACAGAAAGCGCTAAACCAGTATGTGTTACTTCAATGGGTTGGTTAACAGAGGGTTAGGCAAAAATCCCTTTTAGGAAAATATATCTATTTATTCAGTATAACACTATATACACACTCTAGAAACACCTTAATCCTAAATGCCCAAATGAGGGTACTCAAGAAGCAGCTGGCTGGAGGTCCAGCCACCATAACCACTAGGTCTAGTCAGCGCCAGACTGTCACTAGTCCACTACAAACCCCATTTCTTATTTCCTCACTCCTCCCACAGCATCCTGACCATGCCAGAGCCTTTGTGAACATACCGGTAAGCCATAGAAGAGCCTATGGCTTGGGTTAGCTAAACAAAAGGAGTACACAACTACAAACTTAGCTTAAATACATAGGATCTCCGACGCCAGCCTCCACACAATGCTGACTCCACGTGACTGCCCCAAGCCACGCTTACGCCGTGTTTCCAAACACCCTTGGAAAATAAATCCCTAGCAGGATTTCTTTATAATTACAGTTAGAGTACTTTACAGTGCCCTCAAATGCACATTATGAATTATAAAATTATTCTCTTCAATTATAACATTCATACTATTATGGCACACTTCTCCACTATATGTACATTACGATGTCATGCAGAACCCTGCATAACACCCCCTCACCCCCAGACCATAGGTCTCACTCTGCTAGCGGGGAGTCCCTACAGACACCGCTAGGCAAAAGGAAAAAGAAAGAAAATAACCCCCCACATTTAGGTCTGAGGCAATGGGCAAAATGAATGATAACTGGGGAATGACCACCATACAATCACGGTCTTTTGGTACTACAAATATGCAATATTAACAAACTAAAGTACTAGATTGCAGACATGTGAAACTCGCCGAACATAAAAGTGATCAAGTTCTATGTCAAACGAGCCCACAGTCACACTCTTAGACAATGTGTTAGGAAAAGGCACCATCACAACACAGCGCTGGCCAGGCACTGACGTTGATGCATTTTACCTAAATTACATCAAGCAAACTTATAAACGAGCAAGTTAACTTTGTACAAAAGTGCCCCTGAGTAATGCCGTTTTATGAAGTAACACCAAAGTTCAGTATGTTGCAAGGCAGACCAAACTGTAGGTGCCACCAAAGAAAACTTTTAAACAGTAAGTACATTTTCCAGGAGTTCAAAGAAAAGGAAAACAAATTTAACATGTTAAATTCTACTTAGAAAGCAACATCACATTATCACTCCCATCTCACAGCAATTTTTAGTAAACAAAACTGGTTCCTCATGACACACCTCTGCGAGAATCAGGAGAGCACAGGAAAGGGAAAAATATCAGGCCCCAAAAAACAACGGGTGGATAGGCACATAAATCTTGTTTGTGGGACTGTGGCCGTAAAACCCTGGAGTCATCACTGAAGACCCCCAAAAGGTGGACCTCCCAGGCCGACACCTACATGTCATTCCAAGCACCCTGGAGTCACCCCAGTGGTGATCCAAAAAGGAAAAATTGAAAAGAGTCCTGGAGAGCCAAAACACCTCGGATCAAGGGACATGACCCAATCCGCGGAGGGCATCACCGCCAGCCCCACATTCACTAAAACATTAGGTCCAACAGTCCCTATACCAACATAAAACAGAGGCGAGGCATTCCAGCCAACACCTAAAAAAAATGTAGCATACCTTACCTAGGCTTGGCACTTGATGTGACTACCCCCCAAAACACCCACCCACTAGGGAATCCTGATACCTCCAGCTCCAGCTCAACCTGCCCTTCTCCTTTGGGTGGTCCAGGTTCCATCTACTCGTCTACTGCAAATCACTGCAAAATAAGAATAGATAAGTGATCTATACACTACATCGTGCACTTTAAATATGAGACAAGGTATCAGCAACCACATTCTCCGCTCCCTTCACATAATGAATCACAAGATTAAGAGGTTGGAGAAACAAGGCCCCCCTCATAAGTCTCTGATTGTGGTTCCTCATTAAGTGAAGGAAACGTAAAGGATTATGGTCATAATACACAGTTATAGGGTGAACTGATGATGACATATACACCTCAAAATGTTGCACAGCCAACACTAAAGCAAGAGCCTCCTTTTCTATGGTGCCTGTTACTTTTTGCCGAGAAGCAGCTGAGTAGCATTACTTGCCCTGCTCTACCCTGCTACAAGACTTCCCCAACCCCTGTATCATTTTGCAAAACCTGGGGTGGGTAACTCAGGATTATACATAAAAGATCTTAAGGGTTAATGGCATACAAAAGGTTCATGTACAGAGATATTAAAGTTACAAATATGGGTGTGTCCTTGGTACACATGGTCATGGGTATCAGATGATCCCCCCACGGTTCCTTCACACACTTTGCATGTTGTTCATAAAGAGGAGACAAAACCTTATTTCTTAAATGTACCTGGTGGCAGTCAGTGCACGTGTTCAAGGTATCACCTAGTGTGAGACCCAGTAAAAGACAACATCCACCGACTCTCGCTGGATACAAACACAGTCTCTAGAAATAAACACATCACTTCCTTCAAGGAACCTATTTCACCCCAGCTTACATCATGCCAGGCCTGCTGACGTTGCACAAATTCCGAAACCTCTACCTCATGGGGGTTAACATGGCCCCCATTTTTCAGCATCCCAAAACTCTTTCACTAAGGTGCAACATGGCTGAGCCAACACTACAACTCGTTTTTCAGAAGATCCAAATCTCCCACAATCTCTTACAATTTTCCTACTTACATTATCTTTCTCAGGGACCTTATCCACCATCATTTTGAAGTCATCACACAGTTCCATCATAGCCTTCCTAGGACCCGGCTCCAATGCCAATCCCATCTCTCCAGCTTCCAGAATGTGTAGCACCACATCATGGTCCCACGTCATCCTGGGCAGACTGGCAGACTGGTGCACTAGTGCCGTCGACCTCATCTTAGCCAAACATTTTCTGAAACTGAGAAAAAAAAACACCTGCGGGGGAAACATCACCATCCTC
This sequence comes from Cherax quadricarinatus, assembly GCF_038502225.1. NCBI lineage: Eukaryota > Metazoa > Arthropoda > Malacostraca > Decapoda > Parastacidae > Cherax > Cherax quadricarinatus. The sequence goes on along the minus strand of NW_027199871.1, from coordinate 12,475 downwards.
ACATAGCACATGACTTAATGATTCCAGAGTGCTTCCCCACACAGTAATGAAAAGGAGGGGAATTCCTTTCTCCTAGTCCTTCTGGTACTGGGTAAAACAAACATGCATTGCCCTGAGGGACTGGGAAAACCATGGTGCTTTTCTTTGACTCCTAGGATGATATACATTGGTAAATTTAACCTCAAGCAGGCCTCTCAAAACTACATGACATTTCATAAAATATGACTTCTGGGTGATTTGTGCAAAGCCTAAGAGACAAAAATGTTTCACCAGAAATCTCAAAACCACACACACAAAATTATTCAGAAAGGGTTTAGACACTGGTAGCCTGTTAGAAAAGGAATTTATTAATAAACACCGATTATTTAGCTCTCCCGTCTTAACATTGAAATGCCGTTCCTTCAGAATCTGTAAAAAATACTGACAAAGACACTTTAATAGTTCTGCTGCTGCCACGCAAGCACAGGTCCTTTTAAAAAGAGTCTTGCTCATTTGATCAACTCTGCAAAATAAACACTTGGAAAATTTGGGAACCACATCCTTCGCAACAGCTGATAAATGAATAGCGTTCCGGAGGTCACAACCTTCCTGGGCCTCACTCAGCTGCTGCAGAGTCAGGGGATTTTTCCCACATCAGCACCAAGACCACTTCTCCAACCAGATTCCGGTTGAGCCGGTGCATCACTGCTCAGAGTCTCCTGCAGGTCAGACTCAATGAACAGGCTCCCCAGGCCCAAACCATCACCACAGTGTGCAGAAGGGTCACAGGGAGGCACAGCTCCTGCCTTGTTCCCCTGTTTAGTCCTAGAGGACACTGAAAAAATTTCAGGCACCGCCACTCCAATTAGGTCATTACCACCTTGTAAAGCAGGGTCCTGCAAAACCAAACATTCCTCCCTTTTGATGAGTCCCACAACATTGTTGCCTAGTAGAAGGTCAACTCCTGCAAAACGTACATCTTCTGCAATACCAACAGGTAGGTACCCAGACTGGTATGCAGACTCTACCCATAACCTGTGCACTGAAGTCCTGACAGGGACTCCAGTTATCCCTTTAAGAAAAATGTTCAATCCGGTGTAGGTGTCATCCGACACTGGCAATACACCCCTGCGAAGCAAGGTGTATGTGCTACAAGTGTCCCTCAAAGACATAACACCCGTGACCCTACCTTCATTTTGGTGGAAGGCCACAGTTGACTTACTTGAATAGACCTTCATCCGAGGGTCTAAGACAGCTGGTCTTCTTTGGATACCTTGGGGCAAGACTGCAATGCAAGCAACATCATGTGTAACTGGTGTATTTACTGGAGAAGCATCTGCTGCAGCCTGGTCCCTAAGCATCTTACGACAATATGGCTGTAGGTAGCCCTGTTTATTGCAATATGTACAGTGAAAAGGTTTAAAAGCCCCCTGCACACTTGACATAGGCTGGGGCCCATGATCTTGGGGAACTGGACTCTTTCTAATTGTCCCCGGTAGTCCTGGACCTGTGACAACTGACTTAAAACCTTCTAGGGTAGGTACTGGTAAATTATGCTTATTAAAACTCTGGCGGTTATTAGGCTGGTAAATGGGTAGCTTAAACTTCTGAAATTTCTTATTCCTATTGGCGGTTGGAGAAAACTTACCATTATTAGTATGTGGGGGGTGGTAACTATTACCAAATTTTTGGTTAGCTAAAAATCTGTCACCCAACTCTAAAGCATTATTGAAATCATCAAGATCCTTCTCCTCAAGATATGCCTTAAGGTCAGGAGAAACACTTCTCAAAAGATCCTCTAACAAACTTAAGGTAATTACACCCTCATAATTGCCTACCACCCCCTTTGAGCAACACCACCTATTTAAAAGTGACATCTTCTCCTTACCATATTCCACCAAAGACTGCCCTGCTTGAAACTTTAGTCCTCTAAACTTCTGCCTGTACCTTTCCGGCAACATTTGATAAGCCAGTAAAACTACCTCTTTTAGTTTATGATAATCAGAAAAGGCCGATCCTTCTAAAGAACTAATGGCCTGTAACCCTTTACCAACTAATTGGGTTCTTGCTAATGTCGCCCATTCCTTTTCCGGCCAAACTTGGGATTTGGCCGTACTTTCGAATAGCAGAAAAAACTGGTCTGGGTCTTTCTCTAGAAATTTGGGCACAAATTTTATGGCTTTATCCAAATGAAAAACATATACCCTCATGTCTGTGGCTGGGTGAGAAGCAAGCTGCCTCTCTTTAGCTCTTTCTTGAGCCCTAAGCTCCTCTAAGGCTCTCTGTTCTTGGATCTTTGTACGTTCAATGCTTAACCATTCCTTTTCTTCTGCAACTAGGGCTAATTACATTCGTAAAATTTCTACTTCCTTATCCAGGTCCCTAACATGGGAATTTGATTCAATGTCACCTTCCAAATACATGTCATCCCCAGAATTTTCACTAGTGTCAGCCATTTTGGGAAACAATAGCACCAAATCTTGCTATTAGCCACAGAACTTACTGATATAAAATAATAAAGCACATAGCAAAGTACATACACTGAAGTAGTATATTCACAATGAGTGATTGTCATGTGACTCCATAAAATTAAACAGGATTGCACACAAGAAAATCCTGGGAGAAAAAATCGAGCTACTGCACCTGCAAAGGAAAATTATTCCCAGAAATTTAGGTAAACATAACCCCCTAAAAATCAGCAAGATTGTACCTGCAAGGGTAAATTATGCACAAACTATCAGGTATTAATAACACCCTAAAAATCAACAATATGGCACAGAAAGGTAAATTATTCACAGAGTATTAGTTAATAATAACACCCTAAAAACCAGCAATATTGCACACAAAGGTAAATTATTCACAGGGTATTAATCAATAATAACACCCTAAAACCAGCAATATTGCAAACAAAGGTAAATTATTCACAGGGTATTACTCAATAATAACACCCTAAAAAACAGCAATATTGCAAACAAAGGTAAGTTATGCACAGGGTATTAATCAATAATAACACCCTAAACAACAGCAATATTGCAAACAAAGGTAAATTATTATTTTAATGTGAGTGCTATAGTGAATGCTTCCTCTGACCAACCAGTAAAGAATGGTTATTGATTTTCCAGATTGCAAATTTGAATTACCACATAAAATTTGATAATTCTCCCATATACAGGCAACCATATTACGCAGAAATGTGGGATACCTGGGGGCTAGTGCCTTGTCTAAGGGCAAAGGTAAAAGTTACACACATCTCAAGCATAAACAGGCCACCCAGGGGTATCCCAGTCAAAACAGAAAGCGCTAAACCAGTATGTGTTACTGCAATGGGTTGGTTAACAGAGGGTTAGGCAAAAATCCCAGTTAGGAAAATATATCTATTTATTCAACATAACACTATGTACACACTCTAGAAACACCTTAATCCTAAATGCCCAAATGAGGGTACACAAGAAACAGCTGGCTGGAGGTCCAGCCACCATAACCACTAGGCCTAGTCAGCGCCAGACCGTCACTAGTCCACTACAAACCCCATTTCTTATTTCCTCACTCCTTCCACAGCATCCTGACCATGTCAGAGCCTGGGTGAAAATACCGGTAAGCCATAGAAGAGCCTATGGCTCGGGTTAGCTAAAAAAAAAGGAGTACACAACTACAAACTTAGCTTAATACACAGGATCTCCGACGCCAGCCTCCACACCATGCTGACTCCACGTGACTGCCCCAAGCCACGCTTACCCCGCATACCCAAACACCCTTAGAAAATAAATCCCTAGGAGGATTTCTTTATAATTACAGTTAGAGTACTTTACAGTGCCTCAAATGCACATTATGAATTATAAAATTATTCTCTACAATTATAACATTCATACTATTATGGGACACTTCCCCACTATATGTACATTACGATGTCATGCAGAACCCTGCATAACAACATGTAACTAAAAAAAAATTAAATTTCTCAACAAACGTTTGAAAAAAAACTTGAATCGACGATATATGCCAAAAAATATGGTTTTCGATGATTTTTAATCGTTTGTAAATATTTTACATATTTTTGAAATATCCCACTAAAAGTCGATGAAAATCAATCGTAATTCTTTTAATATTTCATACATGTTTAAAAAATTATAATAACATTAGAAAACTCAGAGAAATCTGTTGAAATGGTTATTTACAGCATATTTCGACGATTTAGAGCATTTTGAATGTTTTTCTGACAATCCTCAGTGTTTAGCTAAAATATATAGATTTCAATTTTTTAAATCACAATTACTGCAGCAATTGAAATTTGTGCTAAAAGTTACGTAAATTATGGCATTTCTGAGGACTACTTTGTCAATACATATTTTTGTCTAAAAATTGATGTTTCCCAAGAAATGCTTGAAAAACTATGAATCGTGGAAATATGCCAAAATATATATACATGTTTTTCGATTATTTTTCAGACTTTATAAATGTTTTACATACCTGTGAAAAATCCCAATAAAAGGCAATAAAATCTACATTAATTTTGAGTATTTCAGATGTTTTAGAAATTACTAATAACATTAAAAACTCAAAGAAATGTATTGAAATGGTCTTTTACATTATATTTCGACTATTTAGATCATTTTGAGAGCATTTCTCACAAGCCTTATATTTTAGCTAACATATAAAGGTTCTCGCAGGTTTAAATCATTTTTACTGCTGCAAGTGAATTTTATGCTAAAGGTAAGCTAAATTATGCTATTTCTCTGAAGTACTTTGTCATACATATTTAAACTAAAAATATAAATTATTTCTAGAAATGTTTGAAAAGCCTTCAATCGTCGAGATATGCCAAAAAATATGATTTTCGATGATTTTTTATTACTTATAAACATTTCACATATTTTTGAAAAATTCCGCAAAAGTCGATGAAAATCAACAATAATCTTGAATATATCATATATATTTATTAAAAAGTACTAATAAGATTGAAAAATTCAGAGAAATGTGTTTACATGGTCTTTTCTTGCATATATCGACGATTTAGAGCATTTTGATTGCTTTTCGAACAAAACTCATTTTTTAGTTTAAATATATAGATTTTCACAATTTTTAGTCAGAATTACTGCCTCAATTGTATTTTATGCTAAAAGTAGTTAAATTATCCTATTTTTGTGAAGTACTTTGTCAATATATATTTCATCTACAAAAAAGGAAGTTTTTTCATGAAATCCTTCAAAAAGATTTGAATTGACGAAATATTCCAAAAAAAATATGATTTTCAATGATTTTTCAACGTTTATAAGTATTTTACATATTTTTTCAAAAATCTCACTAAAACAAGATCAACATTTAATAAATATTTTATATATATTGATAAAAAATACTAATAAAATGAAAAAAATCAAAGACATATGTTCAAATGGTCTTTTTTGCAGATTTCGACTATTTAGAGCATTTTGAATACATTCCTAACAAACCTCATTTTTACATAAAATTCCTAGATTTTCGCACTTTCTATTAAGAATTACTGCCTATATTAAATTCTATGCTAAAAGTAAGCTAAATTGTTTTATTTCTCAATTCACTTTTTGTTAAAAACAATTAAATTTCTCAACAAACGTTTGAAAAAAACCTTGAATCGACGATATATGCCAAAAAATATGGTTTTCGATGATTTTTAATCGTTTGTAAATATTTTACATATTTTTGAAATATCCCACTAAAAGTCGATGAAAATCAATCGTAATTCTTTTAATATTTCATACATGTTTAAAAAATTATAATAACATTAGAAAACTCAGAGAAATCTGTTGAAATGGTTATTTACAGCATATTTCGACGATTTAGAGCATTTTGAATGTTTTTCTGACAATCCTCAGTGTTTAGCTAAAATATATAGATTTCAATTTTTTAAATCACAATTACTGCAGCAATTGAAATTTGTGCTAAAAGTTACGTAAATTATGGCATTTCTGAGGACTACTTTGTCAATACATATTTTTGTCTAAAAATTGATGTTTCCCAAGAAATGCTTGAAAAACTATGAATCGTGGAAATATGCCAAAATATATATACATGTTTTTCGATTATTTTTCAGACTTTATAAATGTTTTACATACCTGTGAAAAATCCCAATAAAAGGCAATAAAATCTACATTAATTTTGAGTATTTCAGATGTTTTAGAAATTACTAATAACATTAAAAACTCAAAGAAATGTATTGAAATGGTCTTTTACATTATATTTCGACTATTTAGATCATTTTGAGAGCATTTCTCACAAGCCTTATATTTTAGCTAACATATAAAGGTTCTCGCAGGTTTAAATCATTTTTACTGCTGCAAGTGAATTTTATGCTAAAGGTAAGCTAAATTATGCTATTTCTCTGAAGTACTTTGTCATACATATTTAAACTAAAAATATAAATTATTTCTAGAAATGTTTGAAAAGCCTTCAATCGTCGAGATATGCCAAAAAATATGATTTTCGATGATTTTTTATTACTTATAAACATTTCACATATTTTTGAAAAATTCCGCAAAAGTCGATGAAAATCAACAATAATCTTGAATATATCATATATATTTATTAAAAAGTACTAATAAGATTGAAAAATTCAGAGAAATGTGTTTACATGGTCTTTTCTTGCATATATCGACGATTTAGAGCATTTTGATTGCTTTTCGAACAAAACTCATTTTTTAGTTTAAATATATAGATTTTCACAATTTTTAGTCAAAGAATTACTGCCTCAATTGTATTTTATGCTAAAAGTAGTTAAATTATCCTATTTTTTGTGAAGTACTTTGTCAATATATATTTCATCTACAAAAAGGAAGTTTTTTCATGAAATCCTTCAAAAGATTTGAATTGACGAAATATTCCAAAAAAAATATGATTTTCAATGATTTTTCAACGTTTATAAGTATTTTACATATTTTTTCAAAAATCTCACTAAAACAAGATCAACATTTAATAAATATTTTATATATATTGATAAAAAATACTAATAAAATGAAAAAATCAAAGACATATGTTCAAATGGTCTTTTTGCAGATTTCGACTATTTAGAGCATTTTGAATACATTCCTAACAAACCTCATTTTTACATAAAATTCCTAGATTTTCGCACTTTCTATTAAAGAATTACTGCCTATATTAAATTCTATGCTAAAAGTAAGCTAAATTGTTTTATTTCTCAATTCACTTTTGTTAAAAATTAAAACAATTAAATTTCTCAACAAACGTTTGAAAAAAACCTTGAATCGACGATATATGCCAAAAAATATGGTTTTCGAAGATTTTTCATTGTTTGTAAATATTTTACATGTTTTTGAAATATCCCACTAAAAGACGACGAAAATCACTCGTAATTTTTTTAATATTTCATACATGCTTAAAAAATTATAATAACATTAAAAAACTCAGAAATGTGTTGAAATACTTATTTACTGCATATTTCGACGATTTAGAGCATTTTCAATGTTTTTCTGACAATAATAATTTTTAGCTAAAATATACATAGATTTTTCAAACTTTTAAATCACAATTACTGCAGCAACTGAAATTTTTGCTAAAAGTTACGTAAATTATGCTATTTCTGAGAACTACTTTGCCAATACATATTTTGTCTAAAAGATGATGTTTTCCAAGAAATGCTTGAAAATTTTTGAATTGTCGAAATATGCCAAAAAAAAAAAAAAAAAAAAAAAAAAAAAAAAAAAGCTCGATTATTTTTCAGCTTTTAAAATGTTTTACATACTTTTGAAAAATCCCACTAGAAGTCAATAAAAATCTACATTAATTTTGAATATTTTATGTAAGTTTTTGAAAATACTAATAACATTAAAAATGTCATAGAAATGTGTTGAAATAGCCTTTTACTGCATATTTCGACTATTTAGAGCATTTGAGTGCTTTTCTGACAAACCTTATATTTTAGCTAACATCTGTAAGTTGTCGCAGCTTTAAACCATTATTACTGCTGCAAGTGAATTTTATGCTAAAGGTAAGCTAAATTATGCTATTTCTCTTAAGTACTTGATTAATACATATTTTAACTAAAAATATGATTTTTTTTCTAGAAATGTTTGAAAAAAACTTGAATCGTCTAGATATGCCAAAAAAATATGATTTTCGATTATTTTTTTATTACTTATAAATATTTTACATATTTTTGAAAAATTCCACAAAAGTCGACGAAAATCAACAATACTCTTGAATATATAACATATATTTTTTAAAAATACTAAAAAAGATTTAGAGTAGTTTGAATGCTTATCAGAACAAACCTCATTTTTTAGTTAAAATATATAGTTTTTCTCAATTTTTAGTCATAAATACTCCCTCAATTGAATTTTGTTTTAGCTAAAAGTAGTTAAATTATCCTAGTTTTGTGAAGTACTTTGTCAATATATATTTCATTTTCAGAAAAGGAAGTTCTTCATGAAATGTTTCAAAAAGACTTGAATCGACGAAATATGCCAAATAATATGGTTTTCAATGATTTTTCTTCGTTTATAAATATTTTACATATTTTTTAAATATCCCACTAAAAGTCGATGAAAATCAGCCTTAATATTTTGAATGTTTCATACATTTTTTAAAAAAATTATAACATTAGAAAACTCAGAGAAATGTGTTGAAATGGTTATTTACTGAATATTTCGACGATTTAGAGCATTTTGAATGCTTTTCTGACAATCCTAATTATTTAGCTAAAATATATAAATTTTCAAACTTTTAAATCTCAATTACTGCAGCAATTGAAATTTGTGCTAAAAGTTAGGTAAATTATGATATTTGTCAATACACATTTTCTCTAAAAAATGATGTTTTCCAAGAAATGCTTGGAAACCTATGAATCGTCGAAATATGCCAAAAAAAAAAAAGTTTTTCCATTATTTTTCAGCTTTTTTAAATGTTTTATATACCTACGAAAAATCCCACTAAAAATCATTAAAAATCGACATTAATTTTGAATATTTCATGAATGTTTTAGAAAATACTAATAACATTAAAAATATCATAGAAATGTGTTGACATTGTCTTTTACAGCATATTTCGATGATTTAGGGTATTTTGAGTGCTTTTCTGACAAACCTTATATTTTAGTTAACATCTATAGGTTTTCGCAGGTTTAAATCATTATTACTGCTGCAAGTGAATTTTATTCTAAAGGTAAGCTAGCCTTATGATATTTCTCTAAGTATTTGTCAATACATATTTTAACTAAAAACATGAATTTTTTCATGAAATGTTTGAAAAAGCCTTGAATCGAGGAAATATGCCCAAAAAATATGGTTTTCGATGATTTTTGATCGTTTACAAAAATCGATGAAAATCAATAATAATCTTGAATCTATCATATATACTTTATAAAAATACTAATAAGAACGAAAGACTCAGAGAAATGTGTTGAAATTGTTTTTTATTGCATATTTCGACGATATAGAGCATTTTGAATGCTTTTCAAACAAAAATCATTTTTTAGTCAGAATTAGTGCCTCAATTGAATTTTTTGCTAAAAGTAGTTAAATTACACTATTTTTGTGAAGTATTTTGTCAATATATTTTTCACCTACAAAAAAAGGAAGTTTTTCATGAAATCTTTCAAAAAGCCTTGAATCGACGAAATATGCCAAAAAAATATGGTTTTCGATGATTTTTCAGCGTTTGTAAATATTTTACATATTTTTGAAATATCCCTCTAAAAGTCGATGAAAATCAGCTATAATATTTTGAATATTTCATACTTGTTTTAAAAAATTTTAATAACATTAGAAAACTCAGAGAAATGTGTTGAAATGCTTATTTACAGCATATTTCGACGATTTAGAGCGTTTTGAATGTTTTTCTGACAATCCTCATTGCTTAGCTAAAGTATATAGTTTTTAAAATTTTCAAATAAAAATTACTGCAACAATTGAAATTTTTGCTGAAAGTTAAGTAAATTATGCTATTTCTGAGGACTGCTTTGCCAATACATATTTTGGCTAAAAAAAAATGATGTTTTCCAAGAAATGCTTGAAAAACTATGAATCATCGAAAAATGACAAAAAAAAAAAAAAAAAAAAAAAAAAAAAAAAAAAAAAAAAAAAATGCGTTTATCGATTATTTTTCGGCTCCTTTAAATGTTTTACATACCTTTGAAAAAATCCCACTAAAAGTCAATGAAAATCTTCTTTAATTTTGAATATGTCACGTAAGTTTTAGAAAATGATAAAAACAATAAAAATCTCATAGAAATCTGTTGAAATGGTCTTTTACAGCATATTTCGACGATTTAGAGCATTTTGAGTACTTTTCAGACAAACCTAATATTTTAGCTAACATCTAAAGGTTTTTGCAGGTATTTAAATCATTATTACTGCTGCAAGTGAGCTTTATGCTAAAGGTAAGCTACGATTTTCGAGCAACTCATTTTTTAGTTAAAATATATAGATGTTCAGAACTTTTAGTCAGAATTACTGCCTCAATTGAATTCTATGCTAAAAGTAGTTAAATTATCCTATTTTTGTAAAGTACTTTGTCAATATATATTTCACCTACAAAAAAGGAAGTTTTTCATGAAATCTTTCAAAAAGACTTGAATCGACGGAATATGCCAAAAAATATTGTTTTCGATGATTTTTCATTGTTTATAAATATTTTACATATTATTGAAATGTCCCACTAAAAGTTGATGAAAATCATATATAATATTTTGAATATTTCATACATGTTTTAAAAAATTATAACCATTAGAAAACTCAGAGAAATGTGTTGAAATGGTTATTTAATGCATGTTTCGACGATTTAGAGCATTTTGAATGCTATTCTGACAATCCTTATTATTTAGCTAAAATATATAGATTTTCAAACTTTTAAATCTCAATTACTGCAGCAATTGAAATTTGTGCTATTTGTCAATACATATTTTGTCTAAAAAATGACGTTTTCCAAGAAATGCTTGGAAACTATAATTCGGAGAAATATGACAGAAAAAAAATATGTTTTTCGATTATTTTTCAGCTCTTATAAATGTTTTACATACCTTTCAAAAATCCCACTAAAAGTCAATAAAACACTATATTAATTTTGAATATTTACCTGGAGTTTACCTGGAGAGAGTTCCGGGGGTCAACGCCCCCGCGGCCCGGTCTGTGACCAGGCCTCCTGGTGGATCAGAGCCTGATCAACCAAGCTGTTGCTGCTGGCTGCACGCAAACCAACGTACGAGCCACAGCCCGGCTGATCAGGTGCTTGTCCAGTGCCAGCTTGAAGACTGCCAGGGGTCTGTTGGTAATCCCCCTTTTGTGTGCTGGGAGGCAGTTGAACAGTCTCGGGCCCCTGACACTTATTGTATGGTCTCTTAACGTGCTAGTGACACCCCTGCTTTTCATTGGGGGGATGGTGCATCGTCTGCCAAGTCTTTGCTTTCGTAGTGAGTGATTTTCGTGTGCAAGTTCGGTACTAGTCCTCTAGGATTTTCCAGGTGTATATAATCATGTATCTCTCCCTCCTGCGTTCCAGGAATACAGGTTTAGGAACCTCAAGCGCTCCCAGTAATTGGGGTGTTTTATCTCCGTTATGCGCGCCGTGAAAGTTCTCTGTACATTTTCTAGGTCGGCAATTTCACCTGCCTTGAAAGGTGCTGTTAGTGTGCAGCAATATTCCAGCCTAGATAGAACAAGTGACCTGAAGAGTGTCATCATGGGCTTGGCCTCCCTAGTTTTGAAGGTTCTCATTATCCATCCTGTCATTTTTCTAGCAGACGCGATTGATACAATGTTATGGTCCTTGAAGGTGAGATCCTCTTTTTTTCGTGAAAGTTTTAGAAAATATTAATAACATTAAAAATCTCATAGAAATGTGTTGAAATGGTCTTTTACAGCATATTTCGACGATTTAGAGCATGTTGAGTGCTTTTCTGACACACGCTATATTTTAGCTAACATCTATAGGTTCTTGCAGGTTTAAATAATTATCTCTGCTCCAAGTGAATTTTATTCTAAAGGTAAGCTAATTTATCAATTCACATTTAACTTAAAAAAATGGAATTTCTCAAGAAAAGTTTGAAAAAGCCTTGAATCGACAATATATGCAAAAAAAAAAAAAAAAAATGGTTTTCGATGATTTTTCATCGTTTATAAATATTTTTACATATTTTTGAAATATCCCACTAAAAGTCTATGAAAGTCAAGCGTAATTTTTTTAATATTTCATGTATGTTTTAAAAAATTATAATAACATTAGAAAAGTCAGAGAAATTTGTTGAAATGGTTATTTACTGCATATTTCGACGATTTAGAACATTTTGAATGTTTTCCCGGCAATCTTCATTGTTTAGCTATGATATGTAGATTTTCAAACGTTGAAACCACAATTACTGCAGCAATATAAATTTGTGCTAAAAGTTAGGTAAATTATGCTATTTCTGAGGACCACTTTGTCAATACATATTTTTGTCTAAAAATGACGTTTTCCAAGAAATGCTTGAAACTGTAATTCTGCGAAATATGCCAGAAAAAAATGTTTTTCGATT